>NC_142951.1:24748319-24950819 GCF_046866305.1 Octopus bimaculoides | reverse complement strand
CATGCAAGGTAATATTTTCCCATTGCCTGACATTGCTTTTATGGAAGATTGAAAACAAGCAACACCACTTGTATGATGATGATGATGATACTCATTTACAACTATCTTGAAATGTCAAGACAAGGAGACAGAAATACACTCTCCCACCTATGTGCACATACACACATACACACACACACACATGCATACATGCACACACATGTATACATACATATATACATGTACAATAATCTTCTTTTAGCCTCCATATCTCAAGTCCACTGCTAAGGCTTTACTTTAAATATATATATATATATATATATATATATATATATATATATATATATATATATATATATATTTGTTTTGCAAGATTTTTGATGTGAAATCGTGTGTTGAAACAGATGTTGTTGTACTTGGGGATGGTCATATTGCCAGTTTAGCCAATAAAAACACACACACTGTATATTTGGTGTTAATTTGCTTCAGCTTTATATTACATTAATCTTAATCTTATTTCGGCCAGAGTTCTTTCGTCACACTTCTGTGGTATTAACAGAGAATATAGGTGATACAGACACTCCCCATACACACATGCACTTACAAAAGACACAGACACATTGAAGGACACGCATGCGTAGACACATACAATAGGAATACAAAATACAAAATGGCTGATAGTTAGCAAGGTGAGACACACATAAGAAAGAAGGAAACAAAGGACCACTGATGAGGTCACAGAAGTGTGACGAAAGAACTCTGGCCGAAATAAGATTAAGATTAATGTAATATAAAGCTGAAGCAAATTAACACCAAATATACAGTGCGTGTGTTTTTATTGGCTAAACTGGCAATATAAATATATATATATATATATATATATATATGTATGTGTGTGTATATACACACACACGCACATACCTAAACATATATATAGAAAAATACACAAATAAATAGATATGTAAATGCTATATATATATATATATATATATATGTATGTATATATATATATAAATAATAATAAAGAGTAAAAATCATTAATGATTTTACCAGGGGGTCGGCATGGAAATAAAAACCTTATAAGTAAATTTTACAAATATTCTAATAATTATATACATAATTATAACAAGGGATTGGCTATAAGCCTCTCCATGCGCTAGAAAAATAGATGCCTAAACATGCTATTACCACCTTAAAAACTCTGAAAAATAAAACAGTCCATGTTTTATTTTTCAGAGTTTTTAAGGTGGTAATAGCATGTTTAGCTGTCTATTTTTCTAGCACATAGAGAGGCTTATAGCTAATCCCTTGTTACAATTATGTACATAATTATTAGAAAAATATATATATATCTTTGAATATTGGATCTCACAGAGACAATGACAAACGACCGCAACCTTTGGAGATATGCTGTGCTCAAGAAGACCTGACAAGCCAATTGAGGTCATAGCTGTGGCCAATGCTGGTGTCACATAACTGGCCCATTTAAAAGTACCCTTCAATCATTGGGCAATATGTCGAGTTTGTGAAGACCTGTTGAACCAAGTGAAATTGTAGTCATGGTCGATGCCAGTGCTGCCTGACTGGCTCCCATGCTGGTGGCACAGAATGCACCCACTACACTCTCGAAGTGGTTGGGATTAAGAAGAGCATCCAGCTGTAGAAACCTTGCCAAAACAGATTGGAGCCTGGTGCAGTCTCCTGGCTTGCTAGTCTCCAGTCAAACCGTCCAACCCATGCCAGCATGGAAAGTGGATGTTAAACAATGACGTATCTTTTATATTTTAGTTGTTTCAGTCATTAGACTGCGGCCATGCTGGAGCACCGCTTTGAAAAGCCTTTAGTTGAATGAATTGGCCCTAATACTTATTTTTTTGCTAAGACTGGTACTTATTCTATCAGTCTTATTGCTGAACTTCTAAGTTATGGGGACATTAAAAATGCTGATTGTCAAGTGGTGGTGGGGGACACATTCATATGCAAAGATACACACATACACAATATATATATAAATATATATATACATGACTGGCTTCTTTCAGTTTCCATCTACCAAACCTACTCACAAGACTTTGGTTGGCCTGAGGTTAAAGTAGAAGACACTTTCCCAAGGTGCCACTCAGTGGGACTGAACCTGGAACCATGTAGCTGGGAAGCAAGCTTCTTGCCGCATAACCACAGCTACACACACATACAAATATATGTACATACACACAAATATGTGTGTGTGTATTTAGCAATACTCAACTTAAATACATAGCATCTTTACATGAAACTTTTGAACCATGGCTATCATTTGTTAATATGATCACCACTAAATAAAATAGTTTATTCTTTGCTGTCCCTGTATGTTGAGTCAGAAAGTAAAACTATTGCTTAACTCATACAACACTGTCACCTTTCCTTTCCACTACCTTTCAATCCAATTAACTACTTCAGCTTGTTCATTACTATGAACATTTACAACAGTTCAGAGCAATCAAAACTGATAAACAACATGAAAGCGGCGAACAACTAAAGTTTTTTCTTTAGGCTAATTTCATTGACCCCACCGCTATTCCTATTTTATTACCAATAGCTTGTGCAGCTCACAGACAAATATGGGTCACTAAGATCTCTATTTTCAAACATTGCAGAAGAAAAGTCTGTAGCAGGTCTCTGCCTCAGTTTGAGTCACCTCAATCAGATTTCCAGTTTAGAACCATAGACTAATAATATTGTCGTAAATGACATAACCAGCTGTGAACCTAATCATATTGCCATAGAAGGCTTTGAAGTTCATAATCATCAACACCACCACCACCATTATTGTTATTCTCTTTTACTCTAATACTTGTTTCAGCCATTTGACTGTGGCCATGCTGGAGCACCACCTTTTTAGTCGAATCAAATCGACCCCAGGACTTATTCTTTGTAAGCCCAGTACTTATTCTATCGGTCTCTTTTGCTGAACCGCTAAATTACAGGGATGTAAACACACCAACATCGGTTGTCAAGCGATGTTGGGGGGACAAACACAGACACATACACACACACACACACCAATATATATACATATATATGACAGGCTTCTTTCAGTTTCCGTCTATCAAATCCACTCACAAGGCTTTGGTCGGCCCAAGGCTATAGTAGAAGACACTTGCCCAAGGTGCCACGCAGTGGGACTGAATCCAGAACCATGTGGATCATAAGCATGCTACTTACCACACAGCCACTCCTACGCCTGTTTTCCATGCTGGCATGGGTTGGACAGTTTGACCAGGGCTGGCAAGCAGGAGGGCTGCATCAGGTTCTAGTCTGGTTTGGCTTGGTTTCTATGACTGGATGCCCTTCCTTATGTCAGCCACTTTACAGTGTGTGCTGGGTTCTTTTCATGTGACACTGGCACAGGCACATTTACCTGGCGCCGTACAAGTGCTTGCGAAATTAGTGATGTTGACTTTAAAGAAAAATTAAGTAAATTCCTGCCAAATTATATTTCCAAATATTCTAGAAGCTTCGCTTGGAATTATAAAAAACTGGAGTGTTAAATCACTGAAGAGAACCGCTTTAGACACTGTTGCATAACATACCTTGTATTCTATGTTTGGCAAAAAGTAATCAATCTGCATTTAAATTGATGTAATGATTACATTGTTCAATTAAATAGAAAATTTGCTCCAATGGATTTCATCTGACTCATGCCAATATGGTGACACACTGGGCGAAATGCTTGGTGGTATTTCGTCTGCCATTACATTTTGAGTTTAAATGCTGCTGAAGTTGACTTTGCCTTTCATCTTTTTGGAGTCGATTAAATAAGTACCAGTTATGTGCTAGGATCGATGTAATCAACTTAATCCCTTTGTCTGTCCTTATTTGTCCCCTCTATGTTTAGCTCCTTGTGGGCAATAAAGAAATAAATATTGTGAAGGAGACATTAAAATGATGATGATGATGATGATGATGATGATGATGATGATAGGGATCTGGTTAAGAAGGTTGCTTTGCAACCAAAGGGTTTCAGGTTCAATCCCAGTGTGCAGCACTGCCAGTGTCTTCTACTATAGCCCTGGACTAACCAATGCCCTGTGAGAGTCTTTGCTAGATGGAAAGTGTGTGGAAATTTATTATATTTTTATGTCTGTATGTGTGTGTGTGTGTTTGTTCCCCACCACTGCTTGATAACCAATGTTGGTTTATTGACATCCTCATAACTTAGTGGTTTAGCAAAAGCAATCAATGGAATAAGTACCAGACTTAAAAATAAGTCCTGGGGTGGATTTGACTAAACTTTTCAAGTTCTTGCCCCAGCATGACCACAATCAAATGTCTGAAACAAGAAAAAGATGCAAGATAAATGATAGGTGCAGGCGTGGCTGTGTGGCAAGAAGCTTGCTTCCCAACCACATGGTTCCAAGTTCAGTCCCACTGTGTGACACCTTGGGCAAGTGTCTTCTGCTATAGCCTCAGACCAATCAAAGCCTTTTGAGTGGATTTGATAGATAAAAACTTAAAAGTGGAGGTGCATAGATTAGTGGATAGGGCATTGGACTCATGATCGTAAGATTGTGGTTTCAATTCTTGGACTGGGCGACACATTATGTTCTTGAGCAAAACACCTTATTTTCACTTTTCTCTTGTCCACTCAGCTGACAAAAGCAAGTAACCCTGAGACAGACTGGCGTCCCATCCAGGTGGGGAATATATACGCTGTGAAACCAGGAAACTGACCCTTATGAATCAGCATGACTTGAGAAGGTAACTTTACCTTTACCTTACAGAAACTGAAAGAAGCCCGCTGTATATATATGTTTGTATATTTGTGTGTGTGTCTTTGTTTGTCCTCCACTACCACTTGACAACTAATGTAATGTTTACATCTACATAACCTAGCAGTTTGACAAAAGAGACCAATAGAATAAGTACCAGGTTTAAAAAAAAAACAAATGCTGGGGGGTCAAAAATATCCTCCAAGGTGGTGCCCCAGTATGGTGGCCACAGTCCAATGACAGAAACAAGTAAAAGATAAAAGATATCTGTATGCATGTGTATATGAAAGAACAATTATTGTTCTTTAGAATACAGTGTGGGGGAGTATGCTTGAAGGTCAGATAAACTAGAACATCTGTTGCTGTTGCTTAGGTTCAGGAGTGTGTGGAGTGCGTGCATGTGAGAACTGACTCAAATCTTTTGCTATTTACTAGCTTTCTGCAAGCTGTTACTGAACTGGCTTTTTACACTAGAAAAACTTTTAAAAATTCAATTGACATGTTACCATTTTTTAGCTAAACAGACAAATGATGGGACATTTGTATTGTAAGATTTGTACCTTAACTAATAATTCTTTATCACAAGTACATCTTAAAAGACCTGATGCCCTTTAAGATAAAGTAGATTATCTCCCTTCTTCTGTGCTTGAGTTTCACCAATCTTTAGTCACACAAGCAGTGCTATTTTAAGGAAATGCTGTAGGTGGTGTAGCACTGGAGCTCATGATCCATGAATAATATTTTAATGATATGTCACTTGAAAATGGCTCTGGTTACAGGGCTTATATTTAATGGAATTCACATGAATGTGATGGGAATGAATAATGCAGTGAGTGTCCTTTAACTTAACAGTTCAATAATTAGAAAATGATAAAATAAACGTGAGACACAAACAAGTATTCGTGTTACTATGGTTGACCAAAACTTTTGAAAGCATTGCTCCAGTTTGGTCAAAGTTCAATGATGGAGGCTAGTAAAACTATCTTAACTTTTTGCATATCAGAAACCATACTGAGCGATATACCCTTCGCTTTGATGATAGGATATAATTTGAGGGAGTTTGGATTGCTATGCCTAGTCGGTTGAAAAGACTCTGGACAGATATGCTCATTAGCTTGTCTGTGAGCCAAATCTCACCACCAGATGCATAGAGTCATTACATGCAGAAACTCCTTTGATTGCTTCAGTCTAACAAAATATTCTGTCTCAAAAGCATCCTTTGATTACCCTCAAACAGATGGATATCTTTATAATAATTGCATCTTCCTCCAAAGTTGCTGACCTTATAATTCTGTATAATTTTGTTATTATCCTATAAACTTTCTTAACACTAAGTAGCAAATAGGGCCTCTATAACTCTTGTAATTCTGATAAAATATTCTACCATTACCTTATTAATCCCAATAACCCAATAATTTTGAATGTCTACTCTTTACTCTTTTACTTGTTTCAGTCATTTGACTGCGGCCATGCTGGAGCACCACCTTTAGTCGAGCAAATCGACCCCAGGACTTATTCTTTGTAAGCCTAGTACTTATTCTATCGGTCTCTTTTGCCAAACCACTAAGTTACGGGGACGTAAACACACCACCATCGGTTGTCAAGCGATGTTGGGGTGACAAACAGACACACAAACACACACATATATATATATATACATATACATATATACAACGGGCTTCTTTCAGTTTCCGTCTACCAAATCCACTCACAAGGCTTTGGTTGGCCCAAGGCTATAGTAGAAGACACTTGCCCAAGGTGCCACGCAGTGGGACTGAACCCGAAACCATGTGGTTGGTAAGCAAGCTACTTACCACACAGCCACTCCTGCGCCTACTAGGTAATGTTTTAACTATCTAAGGACTGCAAGCTAGCAAAATCATAAGCATGCTGGGTGAAATGCTTAGCAACATTTCTTCTCTCTTTACATTCTGAATTCAAATTCTGCCAAGGTCAACTTTGCTTTTCATCCTTTCGGAGTCAATAAAATAAGTACCAGTTGAACACTGGGGGCAATATAATTGACTTGCTTCTCCCCTAAAATTGCTGGCCTTGTGCCAAAATTTGAAGCCATTATTTTAACTAGCTGCTGCATCTGTGTGATTTTAATTGGTTTACTTTATTCTAGATCTATTCTGACAAATTTTGGTCACTACAAACATTAGGTTAATGTCTTTCAACTTATTGCTTTTATTGGCTCTGCTTTTATTTCTCAAATAAGCTCTAGCCTTTCAACTGATAAATCCCTTGCAACTTATTAACTGATTTCTACATATTTCATTGTCTAACCTACATAAATTCACAAATTTATATCTTTAAGTTAACATGGTTTATTACCAATATGGCTTTCATTATTCTAGGGTGCACATTTATTAAGTCATTTATGCCGATACCATCTTCTTGTTAGTGCATGGACCACTTTCACGCTAATATTTTCTCTATATTTGATTTATCTATTAGCTCTTTTCTTTTTCCTCCTTATATTTCCTTTCCCTCTCTCTTGTCAAGAATTTTCGCATAGAATTTAGCTAGTCAGTGGATTTCTTTTAAATTATTCTCCTTGTATTATAATTAGATGAATTTCCATTAAATGATGCTAATATTCTATTGACTTGGTAATATTCTTTCAGAATACTTTTATCAAGATTAAGTGAATGAACAACTGATGCCGAATTTAAAGCAAAATAGTATAATAAATGGTTTTCAGAGTTGTGCCACCAGATGCCTTTGAATGTATTTTGAAAGGGTCAAATCTCATGCTTGGTATCTACTCTCTGCTGTATGTGAGTAAATTCAGCCACTACTGGCCTTTATTGACAAAATTGCAAGGATTAATGACTTCTTTAGGATACTCCAGTCTGATTTGGCATGGTTTCTATGGCATATGTATATGCATCATGGATTCTCCTATTGTTAGAAAACTTATGTACATATATATACCATAGTTTTCGGTGTATGATCCACGGTTTCTATCAGCTAAACGGGCAAAAATGGGTCTTATGCAGTTGTTAATACAGGATGCTGTGGATATTTTCAAACTGTTTTCGTTTCTCATGTTTTCTAACCAATTGATCAATTGATGCCCCATAATTTTGCATGTGTTTATTGTACCCCAATGGGGTATTGCATGGATAAGTTGTAATTTTTGGGCTGCGTGTCGATTGGCAGTGCAGTTCATAAAGAATTCATTATCATAATAGGTGCAGATGTGACTGTGTAGTAAGAAGCTTGCTCCCCAACCACATAGTTCCGGGTTCAATCCCACTGCGTGGCAGCTTGGGCAAGTGTCTTCTACTATCGCCTCGGGCCGACTAAAGTCTTGAGAGTAGATTTGGTAGACGGAAACTAAAAGAATCCCGTCGTGTATATATATATATATATATACAGATATATTTGTGTGTGTGTTTGTGTCTGTCCCCATCCACCACTTGGCAACCGCTGTTGGAGTGTTTACATTCCAGTAACTTAGCGGTTCGGCAAAAGACCGAGAGAATAGGTCCAAGGGTTAAAAAGCCCCCTCCAAAAAACAAAAAAAAAAACAAGTGCTGGGGTCAATTCATTCAACTAAAAATTCAAGGCGGTGTCCCAGTAGGGCCGCAGTCTAATGACTGAAACAAGTAAAAGAAAAAACAAAAGATAACTGAAATTTCTAAATCTTAGTAATGATATGTTAAGTAGGAATGATAGAAAGTAGGATTATGAATGAATGAATGGACATTTCCAGGCATTGCAATGCAGCATAGAGCCATGCTGTAATTGCAACAATATTTTTTTTTTTGGGTTCTGCTAGTTCATGTAAACAACGACGTTTTATAATATTGTAATAACTGGGAATAAAGTTTGAAACACGCTGACGTACATTCTAAAAGAAGTTGGTTGAAATAAGTGATCACAACAACGTACATGTTGACTGGTTCTTGTTATTGATGAAAATTCAATGTGTCAGCTGACCTGATTTTTGAAGAATTATCCTTGCTATTTTTGGTCAAAACCAGCGACCAGTCATCAAAATAATGACATTCACTGAATGGATGGAAATAGTCTGAAAATAGTCTGTTGTAAACAGGAACAAAGCTCGCAAACATTTTATAATATATTTAAGTAAAGGTTATGCATGTTTGTGTGTGTGTATGGGGGTGGTGCACAATGAGAGTTTTTTACTGCCTTTTTGACTTTGAGACAAAATATATTTTTTACAAATGTTCACTCGCTTACAAAAAGTATATTAGTTAAACAAATGACCTCTAAATGCATTAAAAGTATTATAAGCATGATCTAATCGCTATTTTAGAAAATTATCGCCGTTCTCTTTGAGCATATAAAAGACAAATTTAGCTGGGATAAAATGAGGGTAAATTTTGATCCTTTCACCTGCACGATTTTCACTAAAAAACAAAGAAACTTCGGATTTTTTTGCGTGGAACCAAGTACCCTGACCTCCTAATATGTTGCAAACTCCTTATTTTTGTTCAGAAAAAAAGGGCTCCCCCTCCCCATATCCCAGAATCATTGGAAAAAATTTTTTTTTTCGTTGAATGAATTCTGGTGACCTCCTAATATGCTACAAGACCCATTTTTTAGTCTGGAAAATGGGGTGGGGTGAGGTGGAAGCCTCGGAAATTTCACCCCCCACCCCCATTGATCTTTTCTCCTGCACGATTTTCACTAAGAAAAAAAAAAAAACTCGGATTTTTTGCATAGAATCAAGTACTCTGACCTCATGATAAGATGAATTCACTGCTTCATTTCTCCAGAATCTCATTTGAAAACAGATTCATACACACCAATATCCATCCTTAGACAGCAAAAGGACCAGAAATAAAAAAAAAAAAAATTTTAATATCTAGATCAAATGAAAGAAGATCAGTGACAAATGGCACATGATATGAAATTAACAAAACTCAGCTATTTAAAAAAATCTCAACATGAAATATTCTCTATGGTTTCTTCATGATCCTCTGAAGTGAGTCTCTTCCCGATATATTTACGCACCATGCAGTTAAAAAGAAATTATTGAAAATAGTCATTACTTACTCCTAGATATAATTTTTTGAAACTTGAAAATTATCACATTAGATTTTAGTGTGAGAAAAAATTGACTTGGAATCCGACAAAGGAAAGAATATTGATTATTCAACACCAAAAATTATCTAGATATTTTATTAGCAACCTCAATTATAATCTGGTCAAAATTGAGGAAAAATATCTTGAAAAAAAAAGTACCTGTCACTTGACTGTGTTTCAGACTCTCTCAACTTCAACAACTATACTGACCAATTTTTACTCCTAAAGATGATGCAACAGTACAAAGTAACGATGCAATACTTGCAATGCAATGATTTCAAACAGGTAGGGAGAAAAGAACGAGAACTAAGAAATTACTAATTTTGCATCCCCGCCATATATGTGTATACATCTATATATATATATATATATATATATATATATATATATATATATATATATATAATTATTTTGAAGATACAGATACCTCTTAAAAAGAGATGTTAACATCGAAATTTCACCGGTTTAATCTTATATATTGATGAAATATTCAGGAGTTCAGTATTACTTAATACTATTGGTGTTTATTGTTTAATGATAGGCACTAATTAAGTATATTATGGAGTTCAATGATTGCTTTTCAGTATATTTCAGTATAGTATATAAGAAGAAAAGGTGAATTTTAACAAATAAATATCACTTTATTAACATATCGTCAATTCTCTGTTACCTACTATTGTCTCTATACCTAACTCATTCAATTACAAATTAATAAATAGTATTTTGAAAATAGCAAGTTAAATACTTCATCAGGGTGAGAATTAAACACAAAAGGAATCACATCATAATTGACTGGGTTATCATCAACAGACTCAATATGTCAATGCTGTGATGTGATTCCTTTTGTGTCTAATCCTCACCCTGATGAAGTATTTAACTCGCTATTTTCAAAATGCGACTTTAATTTATTAATTTGTAATTGAATGAGTTAAGTATGGAAACAATTGGAGGTAACAGAGAATTGACAATATGTTAATAAATTGATGTTTATCTGTTAAAACTCTCCAGTTTATTCTTCTTCTTATATATGTCTATATATACTTGCATTTTCAGATACTTTCTGTAGAGAGACTTATGATATAAGGATCGACTTTTATCATGTCAATATTCTAGTCATCAATGGCTTACTCTAGAGACAGGAACAAATTGGTCTTGAATGAAAATCAAAATGTGAGTTAATCTGAGTCTACTCACATTTGTTCATTTTGAGCAAGAGTGAAATAATGTGCCTTTAACTGTATTTACTCAGCCATTGGATTTCTTGGAGGGAGAGATAGACAGAGATGCGAGTCCACCAGTCTGCCTTTGATTTTGGTGGCTTTTTAGTTTTATCATTAGGAAAAAAGCAGGAAATCCTCGGGCATTCTCGATTCACAGACAGTTTGTTGTCGAATAAAATGAAAGCAAATTGTCTTTAAAAGAATAAAATTGCGATAGAAATCGGAAGTGATGACTGACATGCAAAAATTTAATAAAACGTGTTTGGTATCTTATGGATTGGCTTCCTATGTGAGTTTCAGCAACTTCTATACTCATGAAGGTGTCAATCATTCACTCAATTTTGGGTAATTTCCTATTTTACATTCTTAAAATCATAGTGATCCAAAAGGTTTATTTCAGTAGAACATTTCATAATTTTAAGTGATATACTCTACGAACAGTGACTAAAAAGGTGAGTAAAAATGTTAAACTTATTTTGAAAAGAGTTTCGCCTTGGACACATGAGAATTCTTCAACAGTCCACGACGAGCATACTATGCAAGACTCGTCGCTGAATCTGACAAAGCTCGAGCTAGTGTCGTAATTGTATGCCTTTCATTGATTATCAGCTGATCTGTAAGTATTTCGTTGGGATTTACAATAAAACGAGGAGCAGCAGGGCGTCCATGAAATATGCTAATTGAGTTGGAATGAAACTGAATATAAAACAAATTCGATTTTACGAACGACAAATAGGAAATTACTCAATTTTGTTGATTCAAACGATGACAGCATCCATAGACAGATAATAAAAAGGTTATAGATGCTCGTCAAGAAGAAACTTAGGCAACAATGTGGGATAAGTGATGATTTATTTCCATCAAGTGTATGTATGGTGAAATAAATTTAGAGACCATGAAAAACCATTCTCCAGTCTCATTTCATGCATCAATGACTGTGATGTTTTATCGTAAGGTCAGGGTACTTGGTGGAAGCGCAATGGCCCAGTGGTTAGGGTAGCGGACTCATGGTCATAGGATCGCAGTTTCGATTCCCAGACTGGGTGTTGTGAGTGTTTATTGAGCGAAAACACCTAAAGCTCCACGAGGTTCCGGCAGGGGATGGTGGCGAACCCTGCTGTACTCTTTCACCACAGCTTTCTCTTACTCTTACTTCCTGTTTTTGTTGTGCCTGTAATTCAAAGGGTCAGCCTTGTCACACTGTGTCACGCTGAATATCCCCAAGAACTACGTTAATGGTACACATGTCTGTGGAGTGCTCAGCCACTTGCACATTAATTTCACGAGCAGGCTGTTCTGTTGATCAGATCAACTGGAACCCTCAACGTCGTAGTGCCAACAACAACAGGGTACTTGATTCCATGCCGTAAGTGAGATTGTTTTCATCTTATATAAGATATACGTACAGATTTCATGCTATATTAAATATATTGGTGAAATTTTGGTTTAAATACCCCATATAACCCCTCATAACTTAAAAATTTTTTTGGAAATTTCAGAAATTTGTATTCTACATTTGGGAATTCATACGATTATGCAAAAAAGAAATTTTTGTGGTGTGTCATTTAAGTGCGAATTAGCTGTTATTTTTAGCCCATCTCACAACCACCTGATACTTTTCTCATTTCTGTGTCACTCTGGCATGTATCGATGTCTTTCGTTCAAATTCCGCCGAGGTCGACTTTGCCTTCCATCCTTTCAGTGTCAACAACGTAAGTACCAGTTGAATACTGAGGGTCGATGTAATCGATTTATCCCTTCCACGAACTCGCTGGCCTTGTACCAAAATTTGAAATCAATATTTGACAGAATTATGGTTTAGGCACCTCATATAATCCCTCACAACTTTATGTTTTTTGGAATTTTCAGAAAAACTTAGCAAATATGTGTTCTGCACATGGGAATTCATATGATTATATATATAAAAAAAATATTTTTTATCCCCCTCCCCATAAATCCTAAAAGTCACACTCTTTTTTCGAATTTTTTTTTTTAAATATAAGAGTTTAAAATACGGATAGTTCGAATTTTTTGCTTAAATCCCAGCAATGGACCACCTCAAAACTCAAGAGCCACATTGAAATTATATTGCTCACGTATAAATATGTAACGCTAGATGTTAGGTTTTTGTGAAGAGTTAGAGGTTACTAATTGTAACGATAAATGTTTGTTTGTAGCGATGTTAATTTTGTGTAGTTACCAATTGTAACGGTTATAAGATGAACGATGAACAGTGATCGAAGTTGTAAAGAAATATTTATTTATCGTTACTTTAATAAATGCCATACCACGACGGGTATGCAAGGTAAAGAAAGTTAATTTCGGCCTGTATATGTGTGTACACGTTCTTGTAGTAGTTAACAGACAGTTGTAGGGTGTACGACGTTGTCTCAGCTGCTGGCAGTAAACTTAATTTTCCCCTCTAGCCAAGGTTCTAGCTGGTCAGCCAGACGTCGTTCTCATTGAGTCGTCACCATGTGACTACACTGGTTGAGTCGTCACCGACTGGTGACTAAACTAAATTTTTCTTGGGATTTCCTTGCTTTTATAACAATCCAGAAGGATAGATATATTATTGAGAACAATGGATTCAGTTGGTGGTCCTGTTATCTCTATTCTAGATGTTCGTGGAGTAGAAGAGGTTATGAAGGGTCAAGTGGTGAAGACATTGTTTCGGCCTAGCTAAAGGCATCTGGAAAATATTAAACTGCTGTCAGAGAAAAACTATTGTTCCACCGTGGGAAAAGTTCTGTTGCAGTGTTGATTTAAATTCGGCTATAGTGGATCGAATCCACTTCATGCATGCAAGATCCACTACAAATATTTCAGAATCAAAGAATATAACTCGCCGAAATGCGGAAGGTTGTTTTTATTGGCGTGTGTATTCAACGAACCACTAACTCACACCTATCATTCATAATATAGATTTTAAGTTTTTGGTAATTCAGATTTTTAAAAATAGTAATGGGTCTCTTGGGAAATACCATGGCTGTCATGGATTTCATTGATGTTGTTCACATGACAGTGTCATTCCTCTTGGAATAGTTCCACTTAATTTACATCATATAAAACACTTGCGGAAGGTATGAATTTCCAAGCTTCCTAACGGCTTCCTAGAAATCATTGGAACTATAAACTACTTTTACTAGGGGGTCATTTTATTTTGTTTGGAAAGAATTTATTTATTTATCATATCTATATTAGTAGATATTAATTTCTAGCATGGGCAAACATTCTCAAATTTTAAGCAGTGGATATTGATTTCTTATGCTTAAGAGATCGTATTTAAACACGAGGGAGATTACGTAACATTAATGGTTTTCTCCAATGCATTAGCAGAGTAAATAAAAGAGAAAATCGTTTCAGTCGGGAATCAGGGCTTGTGAAGTAAAGAGAACTATTGGTTTCCTTTGATTTGGAACAATACCCTAAATATTTTGATGTGAAAAACGAGTTGCTGTAATATATTGATTCTGCAAGCTGGCAGAATCGTTAGCGCGCCGGGCGAAATGCTTTATGGTATTTCTTCTGCCGTTACGTTCTGAGTTCAAATTCCGCCCAGGTCGACTTTGCCTTTCATCCTTTCGGGGTCGATAAATTAAGTACCTGGGGTCGATGTATTCGACTTAATCCCTTTGTCTGTCCTTGTTTAGCCCCTTGTGGGCAATAAAAAAATAAGAATCGTTAGCACGCAGGGTAAAATACTTCGTGGCATTTCGTCAATCTGTACATTTTGAGTTCAAATAATGCTGAGGTCGACTCTTTCGGGGTCGAGAAAATAAGTAGCAGTTGAGCACTGAGATTAATGTAATCGATTACACTTTATTGTATAATTCCAGCTGTTAGTGTGGAAACAAAGACAGGAGTGGCAGTGTGGTAAGTTGTTTGCTTACAAACCACATGGTTCCGGGTTCAGTCTCACTGCGTGGCACCTTGGGAAAGTGTCTTCTACTATAGCCTCGGGCCGACCAAAGCCTTGTGAGTGGATTTGGTAGACGGAAACTGAAAGAAGCCCGTCGTATATATGTATATGTATATATATATGTATGTATGCTTGTGTGTCTGTGTTTGTCCCCCCAACATCGATTGATAACCGATGCTGGTGTGTTTACGTCCCCGTAACTTAACGGTTTGGCAAAAGAGACCGATAGAATAAGTACTAGGCTTACAAAGAATAAGTCCTGGGGTCGATTAGCTCGACTAAAAGGCGGTGCTCCAGCATGGCCACAGTCAAATGACTGAAATAAGTAAAAGAGTAAAGTGTGGGCTGGTAGAATCGTTAGGAAGTCGGCGAAATCGTTTAACGGCATTTCTTCCGGCTTTTTACGTTCTGGGTTCAAATCCCATCGAAGTCAACTTTGCCCTCATCCTTTCAGGGTTGATAAAATAAGTACCAGTTGGACCCTGGAGTCGATGTAATCAACTTACCACGAACCCTTAATATTGCTGTCTTTGTGTCAAAATTTGAAACTTTATGTGGAAACTGAAGAATTTCAGTCTTCATTTATGACTTCAATGGATACTCTCTCTTTACTCTTTTACTTGTTTCAGTCATTTGACTGCGGCCTTGCTGGAGCACCGCCTTTTTAGTCGAGCAAATCGACCCCAGGACTTATTCTTTGGAAGCCTAGTACTTATTCTATCGGTCTCTTTTGCCGAACCGCTAAGTTACGGGGACGTAAACACACCAGCATCGGTTGTCAAGCGATGCTGGGGGGACAAACACAGACACACAAACATATACACATACATATATATACACATATACGACAGGCTTTTTTTCAGTTTCCGTCTACCAAATCCACTCACAAGGCTTTGGTCGGCCCGAGGCTATAGTAGAAGACACTTGCCCAAGGTGCCACACATGTATGATTTTCTAAGAAAACCGAGATAAATTAATACTGCAGGTTTTCTACAAAATCTCGACGGAGAAAGCTTTGCTTTTAATTCTTTTAGGGTCAATAAAAGTACCAGTCAAATATTGAGGTTGATTTCTACCACCATTTCCTCCCCGCCTACCTGAATCGACTATATGAACAGACTACCGTGAATACAAGAAAGATCGTTAACCTGCTTATGTTACTGTTTGAATAAAGGTGAGGTGACGAGCTGATAAAATCGTTAGCACTCTGGGGGGAAATGGTTAGCGGCATTTCGTACGTTCTGAGTTCAAATTCCACCGAGGTTGACATAGCATTTCATCCTGTTGGACTCGATAAAATAAGTATTAGTTGAAAACTTGGGTAGATGTGATCGACTCATCTCTTTTCCCGAAATTGCTGACCTTATGTCAAAATTTGAAGTTGATATTATTGTTTATATGTTTTAATATCTTTCACACTGATTCTGTCATTCCAATTTAATTCTTAATCTTTGCCTTTTAGGATAAGGATAGGATAAAGATCCTTCCTGAATCACATAGGACCGGTTTCCTGGTTTCAGAAGCGTATATATTCCCCACCTGGTCCCTTTTTGCCAGCTGAGTGGACTGGAGCAAAGTGAAATGAAATGTTTTGCTCAAGAACACAACATATCGCTCAGTCCCGGAATCGAAACCACAATCTTACACACATGACTCTAACACCCTAACTACTGAGTCACACACTTCCACAATCTTTGCCTTTAACTTTCCGTTTTTCTTATTCATTTACTCTTTGTCTCTTTCTCCCTTTCTTCCGATTACTCTTAATATTTCTGTCTTTTTTTTATCGTCTGTTTACTTCAATTTCTCTTTCGATAAATTCATTCACTTTCTCCTTCATCTTACCTTTTTAATTAACACACATTTGCCCATGTTTTTCACAAACAGTAGGAATCCTTTTCTTCCTTTTTTTTCTTTTACTCATTTCTTTTAATCCTTTTATTGTTTTGTCTCTTTCTTTTCTCGATAGACGCGGTTGCTCGAACCCATTAGAAGTAGGAATCAAATCTCCCTCAAATTAACATAATACAGACTTAAATATTGAACCACGCATTCAAGAATGAAATTCTTGACTGACAAAAAAAAAAAAACGAAGGTAATTTCCTATTTTGACGTTCATAAAATCATGGCGAACCAAAAAGTTTATTTCAGTAAAACATTTCATAATTATAAATGGAACACACTACGAACAGCGAGTAAAAAAATGAGGGAAAATGTTAGACTCATTTTGAAAAGAGTTTCGCCCTGGGCCTTGGGTACATGTGATAAATCATGGCGAACCAAAAAGTTTCGCTCTGGGTCCTGGGTACATGTGATATAATTCTTCACCAATCGGGCATACCAAGCAAGACAAATCGCTGAATCTGACAAAGATCGAGCCAGTGTCGTAATTGTATGCCTTTCGTTGATTATCTGCTGATCCGTAAGTATTTCGTTGGGATTCACAATAAAACGAGGAGCAACAGGGCGTCCACGAAATATGCTAATCGGGTTGAAATGAAACTGAAACTAAAACAAATTCGATTTTACGAACGTCAAATGGGAAATTACTATCACGAATTAGACTAGATGATCAAGGCAGGAGCGCCTTTGATCCACAAGTCTGCATCGGGACGTACTCTTTTACTTGTTTCAGTCATTTGACTGCGGCCATGCTGGAGCACCGCCTTTAGTCGAGCAAATCGACACCAGGACTTATTCTTTGGATGCCTAGTACTTATTCTATCGGTCTCTTTTGCCGAACCGCTAAGTTACGGGGACATAAACACACCAGCATCGGTTGTCAAGCGATGTTGGGGGGACAAACAGACATACAAACATATACATACATGTATATATACATATATACGATGGGCTTCTTTCATTTTCCGTCTACCAAATCCACTGACAAGGCTTTGGTCGGCCCGAGGCTATAGTAGAAGACACTTGCCCAAGGTGCCACGCAGTGGGAATGAACCCAGAACCATGTGGTTGGTAAGCAAGCTACTTACCACACAGTCACGTAGTACATATTCTAAAACTGGAAAGGCCCAGAGATTAGCATGCTCTTCTCCGTACCCATTGGACCAGGGCCGACCAAATGATAGTGATGGTAATGGGGGGAGGGGCGAAGAAGACTCCTTTCATTGTTCAGTACCTCTTCCTTCTCCTCCTCATCACTCTTATCGTCTGTCTTGCAATCGATTAATGTCCTTTTTAACCTGAAACCGTAAGTTACCTCAATTATTTCTTATGGAATTTTAAAAAATTATTATGCTTCTAAATATGGTTTAATTTCACATATGTAATAATACAGCACGAGATGAAAAAACTTCAATCAATTAAGATTATCCAAACAGTTAAATATTAAGGAAGATAAATAGAGATAAGATAAAGAAAAAAAAATCTCTCTCGCTGTCTTTTTCTCTCACTGTCTTATCATGTCCCTCTCTTACTCTCTCTTATTATGTCCCTCTCTCTTACTTTCTCTCCTCCTCTCTCACTCTCTTATTATGTCTCTCTCTTATTTTCTCCCCTCCTCTCTCTCTCTTTCACACGTTTTCTTATTTAATCTGTTTTGTCTTTCATCTCGTGGTGATTTTCTTCTTTTTTTTTTTGTCCCCCATAATCGCCGCTTTCAAATAACATACTTGCTTGGCAAAGTAAGTGGCTTTGATCTGAGATCGATGTGTTGAAAACGAAACCAGTTGTTAGAAAACATCGTGGGAAAATGACTATTTTTATATATATATATATATATATATATATATATATATATATATATATATATATATATATATATAAATCATGTAATCAGTATGCGTGCACGCAATGACCAGAAGTTGTTGCGTACTAGTACCGAAAGATCGCCCCGATGCTGGTGTGTTTACGTCCCCGTAACTTAGCGGTTCGGCAAAAGAGACCGATAGAATAAGTACTAGGCTTACAAAGAATAAGTCCTGGGGTCGATTTGCTCGACTAAAGGCGGTGCTCCAGCATGGCCGCAGTCAAATGACTGAAACAAGTAAAAGAGAGTAAACACCTGAATTTTTCTATCATGTTAACTAAATTACATTACTCTAATTTTATTATCGTCGCTCGAAGAGTATTGTGCATCGTAGAATTGAATTAGCACTAGAAATAGATAACACGCCTTGCGGTTTTTATTTTCGTCCCATCAGGGCTGACTCCAACTTTCAAAATTAAGAAACCATAAAAGTAATATAATTTGGGACAGAAACTAAAGGGTGCTGGACTGTCTCTTATAAGTTCACCGGTATTTGGGGGATTTTTTTTTGTTCTGAGTTCAAATCTCATCAGAGCTGACTTAATTCTTGACTACAGGTAAGTACTGGGGCCAGTTTCAATCAATTTTATTCTGTCTTTGCGTACATTTTTATCCGTTCTGCCAGTTTTTACACTTTTAATGTACGCTGTCATTGTCACTTCAAGATCTATGTACATTTCAGAGAGAGAGAGAGTTCAAAGTTCGCCAAGGTCAACTTCGCTTTTCATCCTTTCGGGGTCGATAAAATAAGTACCAGTTGAGCGCTGGGGTCGATGTAATCGACTTATCCCCTCCCCCAATATATATATATATATATATATATATATATATATATATATATATATATATATATATATATATATATATATATATATATATATATATATATATATATATATATATATATATATATATATATATATATATATATATCAATATCAAGCGGTCAATTGGTAGGGTGTGAGATTATTATTATTGCTTCGCAGTCAACAACGCTCCGAGATCAAATCCTGCAAAGGTCGATAAAGTATCAGTCCTGTACAATGGTCGATTCTTCTCTTGGGAAAACCAAGACACATTATTTCACGACGGTGGCGTTATGAGCCCCATAAAGGAGTTTAGAGTCCCGCATATCTATCTATCTATCTATCTATCTATCTATCTGTCTTATCTATCTGTCTTATCTATCTTATCTATCTATCCATGGGTGTATGTATGTAAGATTAATTTCTGTAATTTAGTAAAAAAAATTATGGCTGTAAAGTCAAGTCCACGACTGGACTTCCATTTGCTGTTTTAACCACTTAGAAAGGCATGAATGTCGCACATACTTTCTCAACTCTTCAAAATCTGAACTCCTGTGATCTAAGAAATCTATATTACTTGTATTGATTGCCATGGTGTGGCAGTAAATTCTCACTGAACCAATTCTAACATTATTTCGATTTTTTTTAGATCTCTTTCATGACATCGTTATCGTCTGCCTTCTTCCCCCCTCCTCTGATAGAACATCTGTCGTTTATGTAATTTTTTGAAATTATGGCAAGTTTGCTCTAATACACGCATAAAATAGACGGTTATTTTATTTTATTTTTATTTCATTTGATTAAAAAGCAATTGAATTGGAATAAATATTCGAGGCACAAACAAAATCTGTTTCAAATGTTTGTTTAAAATACATTTTTTAAAAATAGAATTCTGTTCGTTTGACGAAAACTTGTGTCGCCTGCTTGTCTTCTTAATGTCTTCCAATCTTTAATGAACACCAAATGTCTTCCAAATGTCACACTGCACGTTTTGTTATTCTGAATGAATGGTGAGCGTAAATAGACTAAGGATAAAGTTTCGGACGAGTTATGTCAACTACTTGCCAGGATAATTATTAGTAATTCTCGAAACAAGCTATTTAACGTTGGTGACATTATCATGGTATGTTTTGGTTGAAACCAACCGCAAATAGTTATTTAATTAATTTGAGCGGAATTCTTTCAAGAAATAAATATCTGAAAGTTTTTTTCTGCCAACTTGCATAAACACTTCCATCGATTGTACTTCTATTTTATTTAAATCACCTCTTCATTTTTATCTGTACATACGTTATTAGAAGGCTTCTACGTAGCCGCACGACATGCTAGAAATAGCAGACAAATCGCTTTTACAATGGACATTACATACCTTCTTAAACGAGGAAATGAGACATTTTAATAATGTCCTACATACCACGAAAACGAATGCTTTCGATCACAAAATCTACTCAGTCACGGTTGACCTGGGTGCTAAACGTCATCTAATCGTTGTGATGTCATGTATATATATATGTATTTATAAGCAGACATGCTGGTCTATGGAGAATAACTACACATTCACAAAACTTCTACTCTAAAACTCCTGTCAGTGTAAATATAGTCACGTGTTTTTATTTTCTATTTGAACTTAAAATAATAATAATAATAATAAAGAAAAGAAAAAGAAAAGCCTAGTGTTTTCATATATATATTCATTTCATGCTAAAATTGGAAATGTACACCCACAGACTTACACTTGTATGCATGTATGTGTGTGTGTGTGTATTAAATCAAACTGGAAGATAAAATAATCAACACTTGTTTACACAGTCCAACTTTTATATGTATTTCAAGGTTAAGCTTTCAATCTGAGCTCATGTGCTGTCTTATTTCGTATCATAATCAGCATTTGCATGTGGCTGACATGTACATGTAATATGTACCAATACATTATACACACACAAATACCTTTGCATACATACACACACAGATGCATACATAAACATACATATAGACACAAATACATACTATATATATATGTGTGTGTGTGTGTGTGTGTGTCATCAGTGGATCATATATCCGAAAAAAAAGCACAGACGCATATACATGCATACACACATAGACACTGATAGATACATACATACACTTACATACACATTGACGCGCGTATATATATAGACACACAAATACATTCGTATGCAATGACACACAGATACATACACACATATACTTACACACACACACACACACACACACACACACACATACACCAATATATGCGCGGAACTTCGATTTGAACATGAAAGCTTTGTCCGGGTTTGTTATTTTTGTCTCTCTCTTCCTTTCATAATATTTGTTACTAATTCCAATTAAAAGTAGAAAATTAAATTTCTCCTACGTCCTTTTTGTATTTGATGTTCTAAGTTAATTAACCATCTACTGCTATTAAAAACAATTTGACATTTTGTTGATCATAAACACGTAATTTTATGTTATAATCTTTTAAGTACACAAGGCCTTATCTTAAAAAAACACTCCACCCCCCAGTATTTCTAAATAAGAAAATGTACCTTGATTTTATTTATTTATTTTAGAGTGTCACATTTCATATATCCTTTTCCCATGTAATTAGTGACACTCATTAATTCCTCACCAAATGAATCTGATAAAAAGTTTGATGGTTTGCTTAGATGTATGCCTAAAGCTATTAAAGATAAGCACAAAGCCAATTTTAGCTAAGGAATAGGTACAAATGTTTTGAGTTGACCCTAATATATCACTGGTACTTGTATCGATGCTGGATTTAATGAAAGACGGAAATTTACTTCTGCGAGTTTGAATTTAGAGCCAGGAAGTGGTGAACGTACCTACGCAGCTGTTAAGATTCTAAAGGGGTTTTCAAACTTTTTGACTTGCGGACCCCTTTATATTTCAGACTTTACCCTTATAAACGCTTATGAAATTTATACATAAATATTTGCATAAAATAACATATATTTTTACATTTATTTATTTAACAGTATTTAACAAATAGGTTTATTGTCAATTAAAAGATTTCGATTAAAAAACATATATAAAATCAAATTGCCCATAAAAAGTATTTGCTGTCCATGGACCCCCTGTCTTGTCCTTGCGGACCCCCTGTGGTCCGCGGACCACAGTTTGAAAAACCCTGGTTTAGAAGTAACGAAGTAGTCTTGAGATTATTGACAGAAACGAAAGACAAGTGATTTTCATTCGTCAGTAAGCACGACTTTTATACTTTTTGTGATATATCGATTCATTAGTTTTGTATTTACCAGTATCGATATAAACTAATCAAGCCTATTTACTCATCCATCGGTGCTTTTCTGCTTGTGTCTAAACTCGTCTCACCTGTAGGAAGTTTCTTTCATTTTTTGCAAGGTGAGATAAATAAATAAATACCAGTCAAGTACTTAGGTCGGATCTTTTTTAAAACGGGGGCCACATTTTTCATTAACGAAACACTTTGAAACTTGGAACACTGGTAGAATGTGTCATATAAAACATCTTTTTCTCTTAGTCTTCTTAAAAAAAAAAGAAATCCATAAATTATTCCATGTTAAAGTTGTCGTATTTCTGTAATTTCAACCAATCACTGACGTCCATTCAGCCGATATACATTAAGTGCCGACTACATAAACAAACGATTCTGAAACAATTAACCCTAACCCTAACCCTAACTCTAACCCTAACCCTAGGGTTAGGGTTAAGGTTAGGGTTAAAGCAAATTTAAAATGAAAAAAGCAAATAAAACGAAGGTATGGAGATTAAATACGCTTTACATCGCTTAATGAGCAAAAAGGAGTAAAGGTAAACAATTGAATACTTGTCAGTGATTGGTTGAAATTATCGAAATAAGACAATTTTTTACATGAAATAAATTCGAACACAAAAATATTCTTCTGTTCTATAACACAAAATAGATAAGTATACGAAGTTTGAAAGTCTTTCGGTACCAAAAACACTACGTAAAACATTAATGAAAAATGTGGCCCCCGTTTTAAAAAAGATCCCTTAGGTCGGTGTAATCGACTACAGTTGCTGGCCTTGTGCCAAAATTTGAAACAATTTTATCTTCTACTTGTTTCAGTTATTAGACTGCGGCCATGCTGGGGCACCGCCTTGAAGAACTTTTAATTGAATGAATCAACTTCATTACTTTCTTTTTGGTAAGCCTGGTACATATTCCATCAGTCTCTTTTTACTGAACCGCCAAGTTACGGGCACGTGAACACACCAATACCGGTTGTCAAGCGTTGGTAGAGAACAAACACATATATATGTACATTTAGAGAAAGTTAATTATATGGCCGGTCATAAGGCCATAATGGCTACAAAACCATCGGTGACTATGACCACCCATATAATTAACTTCCTATAAATACATTATTGCTCTAACGTCTAGTGTATTTCTTTTTCGTAACGATCCATGTATATATATATATATATATATATATATATATATATATATATATATATACATACATAACGATCCATGTATATATATATATATATATATATATACATACAAACATACATACATACATATACACGACAGGCTTCTTTCAGTTTCCGTCTACCAAATACACCTACAAGGCTTTGGTCGGCCCAAGGATTTAGTAAAAGACATTCGCCCAAGGTGCCACGCAGTGCGACTGAACCTGGAACCATGTGGTTGAGACGCAAGCTTGTTACCCCACAGCCACACTTATGCCTATCATTGATAAATATTAATTTATCATAATTTATCTTAAATTGTGGAATTAACAATTTCATTTTGATATTTTGTTCCAGGAGTCAGCCACTCTGTGAAAAGAAATACTTTCTGGTATTTTTAAAGATTGCTTTATTTCCTCTTAATCTGTCTATTTCATTTCATTCCCCCTCTCCCACAAACAATTAGAAGCTGATTTCCCATTTGTAATATTATGTATTTCTATTAAGTTGCCTTCTTTCTTCTGATGTCAAACTAAGTCTTTATCATTTTTTGTTTTTGAACTAATTTACATCCTCTTCTCGAAAGTTTTCTTAAAACACTCATATTTTCCTTAAAAGCAGCTACCATTTTTCAGCAGCATATTCCATTATGTAGTCTCACATAACTTTTGTATACTATCAAGAATAATTTCCAATACATAACACTGGGTAACATGAATTTTGTCCTTGGTTAGCAACTGTTATTTCCTATTTGCTTAGCCCTAGAAAGTATGAAAAATGGTGAATATTTCCTTCAAACTTTGCTTTTGTTACACTTATACCCCAAAGAATCCCTTTCAACATATGGCTATAATGCTTCCCCACCACTCCTGCTCATCATTGTCAGCCACTAAGGGACATGCTCAAGTGGTTAACCCATTACCTCCCATAATTCTATTAACTGGAATTTTTTTATGAAACTTTGATTTCTAGCATAAAACAGCCTAAGAAACACACTGGAATGATCAAAATAACATTTTAAATAGAAATAAGCGAGATATTGGGTGAAAAATTAGCAAACCTTATTTGAATATCAGAGAAATATACCTAGTAGATATAGCAAAAAGGTTAGATATGTGTAAATATTGACAGATTATTATGAAATTTGTAATTTTTAAGTGATCTCATATGAGATCACTGGTAGGTAATGGGTTAAGGTCTAGTAACTGACAAGTGAATCTGTGGTATTGAGCAGAATATTGACTATAACAATATTTCTGCTTCAGCAACTCAATGCTGAATCTGTCTGAAATGTAATGGAAAAGCAAAGTTTGAAGGGAATAGTAGTCATTTCCTTTCATATCTAGATAGAAGCAAATAAGAAATAACACTTACTGACCAAAGACAAAGAATAAATAAAGACCTTTAATCAGTCCTAACATTTGATTAGCCCATATTGTGTTTGTAAGGTAGGGGCTAAATTTCATATCTCTTACCATTAACCCTGGTAAATGGTTTTCATTATCCTTGTCAATAGTAGAAAATGGTTTGATTTTAACCTTTCCCTTAACCAAGTTTCTGTTGAAATAAACTGCCTTTTCTCAGTGAAGTTTGAAAGTAATGAAGAATTTAGTGAAATAGCTTTTTCATTAAGCTGATTTTTAGAACAAATTTACATGAAATTTTGATAGAAAGTTTGAATTCAGATCATTTTAAAGAAGGAATTTTGCACCATAGAACCTGTAGTGGTTTTGGGCAGGTTGCTGCCAAAAGAGTTTTTACTCTCAGATCCTTTTCTTAATAGTCATTAAATATTCATCAGACACTTTGTAGTCTGGTTCATCATCATCATCATCGTTTAACGTCCACTTTCCATGCTAGTCCTGCTGTCACATACATATGGCCTTCCAGCAACACCCTTTCTAACCAGGAATTGACTGCAATTTCCAGCAGCTTCACATAACCGTCTGAATTTAGCCTAAGGCTTTGTTAAAAAATGTGGGGATGAATTTTGGCATGCAGGTGCAGTCAGAACAACTTTTGCGTTCCTTCTTGCTGGCCACAGCTTTGTAGTCTCTGTTGCAACTGTCCATGTCACATCTTGTTGCCTTTACAGTATTCACAGAGCATTGAAGAGCAGTCATGGTGTTGGTATTTTGATACCTAGCATGAATCATCATCATCATCGTTTAACGTCCGCTTTCCATGCTAGCATGGGTTGGACGATTTGACTGAGGACTGGTAAAACCAGATGGCTAAACCAGGCTCCAATCTGATTTGGCAGAGTTTCTACAACTGGATGCCCTTCCTAACGCCAACCACTCTGAGAGTGTAGTGGGTGCTTTTACGTGCCACCGGCATGAAGGCCAGTCAGGCGGTACTGGCAACGGCCATGCTCAAAATGGTGTATTTTATGTGTCACCCGCACAAGAGCCAGTCCAGGGGCACTGGCAACGATCTCGCTCGTTAGATATCAATAATCAAAGGCCATTGCTGTGCATTTATCCTTGTTTTAAATTCTAATTTCCATTTTACAAACAAACTTTAGAAACGCTGAGTGTGTTGGTATTTTATAGACAAGAAAGTAAATTTCGAATGCAGTATAATTGTGAAAACGGCTGAGAAAGATTGGGCATTTACCCTTAGAAGATGGAAACAAGTTGCCAGCAGGGAACTACGGAGAATTGACCCCTGTACCCAGCATCTGAGGTTTGATTCTCTGTAGCCACCTGTTGGTAACTTTTTCCTGTCTTCTAATTTCCTTTTTTTTTGTCTTTTGGCCAGTTTTTTAATCTCAATAACTTGTCTTGCAAACTTTCTGTCAGCCCTGTTATAAATTTTTGAATTGTCTGTAAATAATTTACCGATTTTGTTTTTGTATTTGGTTTGCAAGATTCTTGATGTGAACTCCTGTGTTGAAACAAATTTTGTTGTATCTCAGGAGGATCGTTATGCCAATAATAAACACACGAACTGGTTCTATTTCACTTCTTTTATTATTATTATTAATCAATTCGTTAACATTTACCAATTGATTATATATCCTTGGGAGATCATTTGCAAATACAAGAAATAAAACTGGCTCATGGGTGCTGGTGCCACCTAAAAGTACCTGTGTCAGTGCCATGTAAAGGCACGTGTGCTGGTGCCACATAAAAGTGCCCATGCTGGTGTTGCATAAAAGCACCTGTGCTGGTGCCATGTAAAAACCCCTAGTACACCATGCAAATTAGTTGGTGTCAGGAAGGGCATCTAGCCATAGAAACCATGCCAAAAGAGGCGGTGATCTGGCAGAAACGTTAGCACGCCGGGCGAAATGCCAAGTGGTATTTTGTCTGCCGCTACGTTCTGAGTTCAAATTCCGCTAAGGTCGATTTTGCCTTTCATCCTTTCGGGGTCGATAAATTAAGTACCAGTTACGCACTGGGGTCGATGTAATCGACTTAATCCCTTTGCCTGTCCTTGTTTGTCCCCTCTATGTTTAGCCCCTTGTGGGCAGTAAAGAAATAAGAAACCATGCCAAAAGAGACAAATGGAACCCAGGCAGCCATTGAGCTGGCCAACTCCTGTCAAACCGTCCAATCAATGCCAGCATGGAGAACAGATGTTAAAAGGTGATTGAAACTGCTCCCAGGACTGATCACTTTTCACACTGATCCACTTTGACTTGTGTCTGTTTACTAACACACACTTCTTTCTGTTGATTAAAAATGCTTCAATCCAGTTCAACACGACACTTTATATAAAAATCTTGGATGTAATACACTATCAAATGCTTTTTTAAAATCCAAGTACACAACATAGAAGGATTCACACCTGTCATACATATTTGCATCACCAATCAGCGTTCCAAGCAAATTCATCCAGAATGACTTTCCATGAATGAACCCATTTTAACATTTAGTTATAATTCTATTATTTATCATCGTTTAACGTCTGCCTTCCATGCTAGCTGGATAGGTATGGGTGTGGCTGTGTGGTAAGAAGCTTGCTTTTCAGTCACATGGTTCCAGGTTCAGTCCCACTGCATGGCATGTTGGGCAAGTGTCTTCTACTATAGCCTCCGGCCAACCAAAGCCTGGTGAGTAAATTTGGTAGATGGAAACTGAAAGAAGCCCTTTGTGTGTGCGTGTATGTATGTATGTGTCTTTGTGTCTGTTTTTGTCCTTCCATCACCACTTGGCAACTGGTGTTAGTGTGTTTACATCCCTGTAACATAGTAGTTTAGCAAAAGAGTCCGAGATAAGTACTAGGCTTAAGAAATAAGTCCTGGGGGTGATTGATTCGACAACCCTTCAAGGTGGTGCTCTAGCATGGCCACAGTCAAATGACTGAAACAAGTAAAAGAATATATATACATATACATACATAGACAGATCCCTTATCAGTCTGAAAACTGTATTTTCTTTGATAGTTATATATTTTTTTATAATGTTCTAGTCATTAATACTGTATTCAAATTGGTCTGGTACATTCTCATTAGCTTAATGTTTTCTTGCTCGATTTAATATTAGCTTATCTTTATCATCCTCAACATAGAAAACAGAAGCAAAAATGAAAAAAAAAAAAAAAAAGGCGGAAAGAAAAAGAATCTGTTCAATTATTGAAGGAATGTTGTCTGGAGAGTGAGATCAGTATTATTGTGAGCATCTTGTTTGAAAGGTTGAAGGTTAATTATTATCTCCAAATTCCATGGAGATATAGCTTTTGAAAATATGAAAATATTGTTTGGCTTAAGGGCCAAAAGAGAGAGAGAGAGAGAGAGTTATAAGTGGTAAGATGATAAGCCAATGTTGTGGATGGAATTTATTAATTTCAAAGAAATTCTATTATATGATTAAATAAAAAGTGAGGAATTTTGTATTCTAAGAGCACAAGTATATTTGGAACCTTCTTCTTTGTCACTTGTTAGAAACAGCAGCCAAAGGCGGCGAGCTGGCAGAAACGTTAGTGCGTCGGGCAAAGTGCTTAGCGGTATTTCGCCTGCCATTACGTTCTGAGTTCGAATTCCGCCAAGGTCGACTTTGCCTTTCATCCTTTTGGGGTCGATAAATTAAGTACCAGTTATGCACTGGGGTCGATGTAATCGACTTAATCAGTTTGTCTGTCCTTGTTTGTCCCCTCTATGTTTAGCCCCTTGTGGGCAATAAAGAAATAAAGAAATAAAAAAGAAATAAGAAATAGCAGCCAAATTTGTCTCAGATTTCATTCTATGGTTTTATGAGGGGATGGCTGAAAAGTTCCTGGCTTTAAGGGTATCACGAAAGACCTGGTTGGAGGCCCAACCTTCCGAGTTCTTTTACAGGACTTACAAAAACTGAAGGACCACTGCAATAAGTATGTGAATCTGAGAGGGGAATATGTTCAATAAAATCATAATTAACTGATCCTCCTGTATTTTATTTTACCCAAAGCCAGGAACTTTTCAGCACCCCCTCATAGAAAATGTGACATTGGATAAAGTGACCCTCAAGTTCCCCGCTTATACAAAAAATGATGGGACTCTCATAGCTGGAATGCCTTTGGTCATGGGTCTGCTCAACAACAACAATCACTAATTGTTGTTGTTTGCAGTGCTGTGGAATCAGTACACAAAAACATCAATTCTCACTCTAACTTATCAATCTATTGTACTTCTGAGATTCAACTCCAACTACTGTTTGTAATTAGACTAATCATATATTTCTTATTGATTGAAAAAACATACATACATGTCTAATGTGAATCATTAAGCCATTTATTCGCAACTTAACCTTTTAAGGTTTGCGTTTAAAGGCTATAGTTATGTAGTTGTGGCTTTTTTCTTATATATATATTATTCATGAACAATTTTGTGTGTGGCAAAACTTAAAATTTTATGGCTGGATGCTCTTTCTGTTGCCAGCCCTCACCTGTTTCCAAGTAAAGTAATGTTTCCCCCATGACCAAATTTGTCTTGGAAGACTGGAAAATAAGGATACTGTTTCCATGACAGTGATACAACTATCATGTGCTGTCAAGGCAAGGAGACAGTCACACACACACACACACACAAATCTCCTTTCAGTTTGTCTACTAACTCCACTCATCAAGCTTTGATCAGTCTAGAGCTATAGTAGAAAACACTTGATTAAGGTGCCATGCAGTGGGACTGAACCTGGAACCATGTGGTTGGGGAGCAAGCTTCTTAGCATGCAGTTCACATCCTGTTTAGTGCATTGCAAATCCTTTGGTAATGCATTCTACTTGTCTTTTTATTGTCTCAACCAGTCATGCAAAAGATAGGCACAACTCCTAATTTTATAGTTAGGATGCAGTTTTTTGCTTCTAAAAATCTTTTTTTATAGAATTTCGGCACCAAAAATTCAGACTTAACTGGGTAGACATAACCTTGTTTGTGCTTATGTAAAAACAAAAAAATAAATTATGCAAAAAAAAAAAAAAAAGTGGAAAAGAATCAAAACAAAACAGAATGCTCAGTACAATAAACACTAGTCCAGTGGTTCCCAACCTTTTCATTACCAAAGACCCCTTTTATTTAAATGAGTTTTCCCATGGACCCCTTTTAATATGCTTATCCTTATGTGTGTGTATATACATATATTTATATATATATATATATATATATATATATATATATATATATATGAAATTTTGAATTTAGTTCACAGACCACCAGGGGTCCACGGACTGGGAAGCACTGCACTATTTTGCTTTCTTCTGGCTACTATCTTTTATCTTTTATTATATTTTACCTGTTCCAGTCATTAGACCACAGCCATGTTGGGGCACCGCCTTGAAGGATTTTTAGTTCACTGAATCGACCCCATTACATATTCTTTTTTGGTAAGGCTGGTACTTATTCTATTGGTCTCATTTGGCAAACTGCTGAGCAACTGGGACGTAAACACATCAACTTTGGTTGGTTATCAATTGGTAGTGGGGGACAAACACAGACACAAAGACACGCACGCACACACACTCAGGCGCTGCAAATTTACTGAGTGTATGTTGGTACAATGGCGAGCCATGAAATCCTTTGGAATAAGTTTACAGTGTTTGTGTGTGTGTGCAGAATAAGCCAAGGGGTTAAGTGCTTTGACCATTAGACTCTTGTTTTCAGTACAGGAAAAGAGATGGAAAACATAAAATATCCTAAATAACAACAACAATAAGTAAATAAATGACCAGCATAAACTTACCACCTACCTACATTCTTTTGTGAACAATCGTATGTAAATTATATTAATTATAAAGCGTCCATTTTGCTGGTTTCAGTTTAATACCATTGTTTAGATTTTCCCCTCTGTGCCCCCAGCACTTTGCTAACCCTCTTCATAATACATTTACACATTTATTATATTACTTTGCATTGTTTTTAAAACAATATTCTAATTCAATTCCTCTTACAAATGACTTGATATTTCCCCACTTCAAAAATCTTCGGTAATTACCTAAAGAACAATCTAAATATTTCTAAACAATAGCTGTTGCTCTAAACTTCATTTTAGTCAACATACAAGTTTTCTTCCTCTAAGGCAGTGGTTTCCAACCCTTTTATTTGAATGAGTTTTCCCCATTGACCCCTTTTAATATGCTTATCCTTATATATATATATATATATATATGAAATTTTAAATTTAGTTCATGGATCCCCACAACTACCTTTGTGGAGCCCCAAGTTGGGAACCACTGCTCTGAGGAATACAACAAATTTTTAAAATTCTTTTATTTGTTTCAGTCATTTTGATTGTGGCCATGCTGGAGCACTGCATTTAGCCGAACAAATTGACCCCAGGACTTATTCTTTGTAAGCCTAGTACTTATCCTATCAGTCAGTTTTGCTGAACTGCTAAGTTACGAGGACATAAACACACCAACATCGGTTGTCAAGTGATGGTGTTGGGACAAACACAAACATATCCATATATATATATATATATATATATATATATATATATATATATATATATATAGGAAGGTAGATAAAACACAAACCCCTTCAGGTAGATGGCCCTGCTCAGTATGTAGAAAAGGAGTAGGTAGTAACTCTATAAGATGTACCCGGTGCAAGCTATGGACACATAAGAGGTGCAGCAACATCAAAGGCAGGTTAACTAGCAAGTTAGTTTTTGTTTGTGGCAGATGTTCAGGTGCAATAAAGACTGCAAACAAACAGGAAACAACTTCTATCTCATTCCAGGGTGAAAAACTAGAGGTAGTCGATAGCTTCCGCTATCTGGGCGACCAAGTTAGTAGTGGGGGTGGGTGCGCTGAAAGTGTAGCTGCTAGAATAAGAATAGCCTGGGCAAAGTTTAGAGAGCTCTTACCCCTGCTGGCGACAAAGGGACTCTCACTCAGAGTAAAAGGCAGACTGTATGACGCATGCGTACGAACAACCATGCTACATGGCAGTGAAACATGGGCTGTAACTGCTGAGGACATACGTAAGCTCGCAAGGAATGAAGCCAGTATGCTCCGTTGGATGTGTAATGTCAATGTGAATACCCGTCAGAGTGTAAGTATCTTGAGAGAAAAGCTGAACATTAGAAGCATCAGTTGTGGCGTGCAAGAGAGACGATTGCGCTGGTATGGACATGTGGTGAGAATGGAGGAGGATAGCTGCGTGAAAAAGTGCCACACCCTAACAGTTGAGGGAACCCGTGGAAGAGGTAGGCCCAGGAAGACCTGGGCTGAGGTGGTGAGGCAAGACCTTCATACATTGGGCCTCACCGAGGCGATGACTACGGACCGAGACCTTTGGAAATGGGCTGTGCGTGAGAAGACCCGGCAAGCCAAGTAAGATCGTTGCCAGTGCCCCTGGACTGGTTCTTGTGCGGGTGGCACATGAGATGCACCATTTTGAGCGTGGCCGTTGCCAGTACCGCCTGACTGGCTCCTGTAGGATTTTCGAGCGAGATCGTTGCCAGTGCCCCTGGACTGGCTTGTGCGGGTGGCACATAAAAGACACTATTTCGAGCGTGGCCGTTTTCGTGCGGGTGACACGTAAAAGCACCCACTACACTCTCTGAGTGGTTGGCGTTAGGAAGGGCATCCAGCTGTAGAAACTCTGCCAAATCAGACTGGAGCCTGGTGTTGCCATCCGGTTTCACCAGTCCTCAGTCAAATCGTCCAACCCATGCTAGCATGGAAAGCGGACGTTAAACGATGATGATGATGATGATAGCAATTCAGCAAAGCAGACTGATAGAATAAGTACCAGGCTTTAAAAAAAGCAAGTACTGGGGTCAGTTTGTTCATCTAAGAACTCTTTAAGGTAGTGCCCCAGCGTGGTAAAATCTAATGAATGAAACAAGTAAAAAGTAAAAGATTATGCTTATTAGTGGTATTTGTCTTAGAGAAACCTTATCTTCCCAATGTAGTTAGTTTGTGACCTGGTTTCAATTCTCTGGTCAGCTCTACAGCACTAATGCATCTCAGAAAACATATACATGCAATTCTGCCTTTTGTAAGAAATAATTTATCATTATGTTTGTGAGAAGTTCCAAGACTGGTACACTGCTTGCTTCATGCTCTTGCTTGATGGGGCTGGGGTCATCCCAGATTAGTGGTTCCAGAGATGTCATCATGCATAGAGCTGACCAGGTCCACCATTGCAGGTGGTCCCATGTCAGCCTCTCTGCATCCTCCAAAGTGAGCTCAATCCTCAAGAGATCTTTCTTAATCACATCCAGCCATCTGGTACAGGGCCTGCTACGAGACCCCTTCCTGTCTGCAGTTGCTGTGTTGAATGAGAGTAAAGCCCTAATAGGATGATCTAGCCGAAGATGGAGGACATGTCTGTGCCAGCACATGCAATGGATAGCCATGAGATGGGAAGTTGCAGGCTGATGCATGCACATATGCATATCTTTATTAGAAACATGATGGTACCATCTGATATTCTTACTGGTTCTCAGGACTTTGCTATCAAAGCCATCAGTCCTCTTTGCCAAGGTCTTCAAGAGGGACCATGTTTCTGCTTCATGGAGAAGGCTTATTTGTTGTAGATGTGGAGCTTCATCTTCCGGGAGATAAAGCAGTGGTGCCAAAGGGGCCTCCATAGGCAGTACATGGTCTCAGCAGTCAGACCATATATGTGGTTGATCTCAGGCAGGTCTCCATTGTAGGTGACTGTGGAACCTAGGTAGAGAACCTTGCAATTTTGTTTTCAATCCCATTGCTCTTTGCTGAAATACATTAGATAGTTATGAACATCACAGTATCTCATCATTCTTATACGCTTCAAGCTGATGTAAGAAATTCTTATTTCTTTTCTTACTTTATCTAAAACATTTAAAAAAAATTATGAACAACAAACATATTTTCATCTTTTCTCTGACAGCTCTACAGTTTCTGGCCTAAATATTATAAATAATTACTAATTAGAACAATTGTGTTGTCAAAAATGACAGTTATTTAATCATAATCTTTAGATTGTTTTCCTTATAGGAACAGGCATGGCTATGTGGTTAAAAAGCTTGGTTTGCAATCACATGGTTTTGGATTCAGTCTGAAACCAAGATCCCTACTGTGTGGCACCTTGGGCAGGTGTCTTCTACCACAGTCTGGGCTGACCAATCCCCTATGAGCCAATTTGGTAGATGGACAGTGTAAAAACCCATTGTGTGGGTGTGTGTATGTATTGGCAGGGTTCTGGTTTAAGCACCCCCATCTAACTCCTCAACCTTTTTATTTTATGTTATTTTCAGGACATTTTTGCAAATTTGTGTTCTATACATGAGAATTCACTTTCTTTCATTTGTTTCAGTCACTTGGCTGCAGCCATGCTGCAGAACCACCTTTAGTTGAACAAATCGACCCCAGGACTTATTCTTTTGTGAGTCTAGTACTTATCCTATCGGTCTCTGTTGCCAAACTGCTAAGTTACAGGGACGTAAACACACCAACATCAGTTGTCAAGCAATGATGGAGGGGACAAACACAAACACACACACACACACATACATATATATATATATATATATATATATATATATATATATATGGGGTCAATTCGTTTGACTAAAAATTCTTCAAGGTGGTGCCCCAGCATGGTTGCAGTCTAATGACTGAAACAAGTAAAAGATAAAAGATAATCATATAGGTGCAGGCATGTTTGTAAGGTAAGTAGCTTGCTTACCAACCACATGGTTCTGGGTTCAGTCTCACCGCATGGCACCTTGGGCGTGTCATTCTCTCTATTTGTTTTTATTTATTTATTTGTTCATGTGTGTGTGTGTGTGTGTGGTTTTTTTTTTTTTTTGTGTTTAATTAAATTTTGTTAAAGTATGTAGTATTTAATTCCAGTATTTAATTTTCTAAGAAGAAAATAGGGAAGGCAAGCTCATGGTACGATAGCCACAAGTACCAGAGCGTCATGTTCGTCGACACCACCCCTAGAGGCGAACTGGCGTACCGCTTTAGAAGGGCCCTAGACAAACTTAAGCTAAGAATTAAGGTTGTTGAAAGGCCAGGCAACCCTATTAAATCCCTTATCAGTAGAACATACCCTTTCAGTAGAACCCCCTGCATTGATAGGAACTGTATCGTATGTAAATTTAGCCCACAAACGAACTGCAAAACCAGAAATGTGGTCTATAGTATAAGATGTACAGAGGGACGATGCAGAAATAAGACAATGACATATGTAGGCGAAACAGCAAGGAGCATAGGGGAGCGGGCAAACGAACATTGGAGGGAACTTAAGGAAGGGAAGAACTCATCAGTTCTGTACCAGCACGCTGAGCAAGAACATAGAGGCTCAATCAACAACATAGAAATTAAAATCTTATCTACACATAGCAGTGATGCAGCACTTAGACAAATTACTGAAGCTACACACATAATAGAAGAGAAACCTAGCCTGAATAGGAAACTAGAATGGAACACTAACACACACCACTAACAAACCACAAACCACAGCATGTGACAACATGTTACCCATAAACCAATAATAATATGAACAAAGTATAATACAATACATAGATAAACAAATGGAATTAAATACTACATACGTTAACAAAATTTAATTAAACACAAAAAAAAACAAAAAAACACACACACACACATGAACAAATAAATAAATAAAAACAAATACAAACGAACACGTATTAACAGAGTATATAGGTGATACAGACACTCCCCATACACACATGCACTTACAAAAGACATAGACACATTGAAAGACACGCATGCGTAGACACATACAATAGGAATACAAAATGGCTGATATTTAGCAAGGTGAGACACACATAAGAAGGAAGGAAACAAAGGACCACTGATGAGGTCACAGAAGTGTGACGAAAGAACTCTGGCCGAAATAAGATTAAGATTAATGTAATATAAAGCTGAAGCAAATTAACACCAAATATACAGTGCGTGTGTTTTTATTGGCTAAACTGGCAATATGACCACCCCCAAGTACAACAACATCTGTTTCAACACACGATTTCACATCAAAAATCTTGCAAAACAAATATGTATATATATATATATATATATATGTATGTATATACGACAGTCTTCTAGCAGTTTCTGTCTACCAAATCTACCCACAAGGCTATGGTAGAAGACACTTACCCAAAGTACCAAGCAGTTGAACTGAACTCAGAACCATGTGGTTGAGAAGCAAGCTTCTTACCTCCCAGCCACTCCTGTGCCTCTGTGTGTGTGTGTGTGTGTTTTCCTCTCCTCCACTACTTGACAACTGATGTTGGTTTGTTTATGTCCCCATAAATTAGCATTTCAGTGAAAGAGGATAATAGAATAAGTACCAGACTTACAGAAGTAAGTAGTGGGGCTGATTTGTTTAACAAAGCCCTTGAAGGTGGTGCCCCAGAATGACCGCAGTTCAATGAGTGAAACAAAAGATAGAAGATTATGATTCAAAACTGTTGATCTTTTATTTATTATTCTTTTGTCTGATTCTGTGCTGGGTTTGGATTTCTTCATCTCTACTTCTACATTGTTTTAAAATGTTCAAGTTGCATAGAAAAGATCAAATGTAATATTTTTCATTTATTTTTTAAAAGTTTTTTTTTTTTAAAGAATTATATTATTTGAAGTTTATATAAAGAGTCTTGTCTATGAAAAATTGAGAAAAAGCTTGTATACCTTAGTCTTTTATATGTTTGTATAGATAAACAAAATTGCTATATTGTATATATTACTTGGGTTGGCGAAGATAAAGTGATAAAAAGACAGACTAGATGGTTTGTTTATAAACTATTATAGCTTAATACTTTGTATTTCTGTGTTCCAAATAAAAATATACTGATGTTGATTTTGCTTGTTATTTTCCCAGAGTTGATAAAATAAAGACCAATAATATACTGAGGTTGAAATAATTAAATATACTCATTCCACCTTACCCATTTTATTTGGAGAGATTTATTAATTGGTACACCAGTGAAAGTCTTTTATAACTGCCACAAGTAAGTATTTTTGTTTTTCAGTTTTCTGTTTTTTTAAACAATTATGCTTATATCATAGATCAAAACATATTACTTCAGGAATTACACTGGTAGAAAATGAAGTGTTGGTCTCTTGAATCAAAAGTTGTCAAGTTGCATATATATATATATATATATATATATATATATATATATATATATATATATAACAGTAGGGTAAAAAATTGGATATTAATTAATATCAATTTAATACCAGGGAACAAGCACATTGAAAGAATCAAGGAGATTCAGAAAAAATATCAGATCTCAAAGGATTATTGTATATGTATATATAAAAGAGACTACTAGGTGGATCTTCTAGCACATTAACAGTCCACCTAGTGGTCTCCTTTATATATATATATAGAGAGAGAGAGAGAGACAGACAGACAGACAGACAGACAGACAGACAGACAGACAGACAGACAAATAGATAGACAGATAGATATATAAGGGTAAGATCCAGGCATCCAAGTGTATGAAGTTTGTAAGTTTCAAGCAGTCTGTGGCAGGTATAGAAAACAAAAAGTGGACAGTGTATGGCCAGGAACAATAACAGTTTATTGGTGTCGAAGGTTGCATACTTTTTCCCATTTCAAAGTTGTGAGGAAATTCAATAAGCTGAAGATTTTTGTATACCTTATGGTTAGCAACAAGAGTTGCTCTGAGTACCCCTTGAGATGATCAGCCAGCTAAGAAGCCTATGTAGCATGGATTTTACCTATTCCTTCCTTCAATTATATATAATGTATGTATATTGTATTTCACAACATATGATGTGTGCTTTTTTTGTTATCAAAATCTGGTTTTACAAACTGCCCTATACATTAGATACATATAGAAGATTATGTTCCTAAATTTTGAATGTATGTTCCTGGATTTTCAATTGAACCATCTTTTTACTTTAAAGATTGCATCATTACAATGCATTTGTAAAAGACTGCCAACAGTGGATGCAGGTGGGCAAGTCTATTTTAGAAGATGTAATCTGTTAAAATGTATTCTTGTATTTCTGTTTATTTTATTCTGTTTTCCGAGTTACTCTATATTCCCATTTAATTTTACAATATATAAATCAGTACTGGCTTCTTACATTAAAAATTAGCAGAGAGATAATGGAGGTATTTGGCAACTGCACTGGTTTACTGGTAAATACCTTGCTCTGAATCATGTTCTCAAAGTTGGCTCATGCATTCTCATAAACAACAATTTAGATGGCACTGAAAATGACTTTTTCTATGAAGAAGATTCTGAGAGTAGCAAAGCTTTCTTAGAATTCAAAGATATTACTGAATTTTCAGGCTTTGTAGAATGCAGCACTGATGAAGAATGATTTACGATTTATTACATTTTTTTATGAGTTTCCTTCCACTGCATTTTTTTTTTTAAAACCATGAGGCTTATGATTTTTCCTTTCCATCGCTAGAAATAGCATAGTCCGAGTCAGTTCGTATTCCGAATCTATGCCCTCCTAAATAGATCAGACAACTGCTTCTTACTTTTATGTTTCATTTTTGCCTTGCTTTCTATAGCTGGCTGTTCTTCCTACCACCAACCACTTTGAGTGTATGGGATGAATTTTGCACCAGGTCATGTCTTTTACGAAACTAAAAAGTCCTCTTGTGTCTGCTCATTTGTTAACCCCTTTATAGAGTGTAGTTGATGTATTTTATTATGGCCCTAGTAGTAACGAAATTGCTACTGTGACATGTTTTTTGCACTTTTTGCTCAAGGAGGTTAATAGAAAAAAGTGTGAAGGTAGAAGAACCTGGATGGATGGGTGAAGACAACAAAAATATAAGGTTGTAATCAGAGTGGTTAGAGTTAGAGGGTGATAGAAGAGGAGAGAGAATAGTGAATAATAATAATTGTGGTAAGAGTAAGTGATGTGTGTCAATAATAAATGAGGGTTGGACAGTTCAACCAGACCTGGCAAGCTGGAGAGCTGCACCAGGTTCTAATCTGATTTAGCTTGGTTTCTGTGGTTGGATGCAACTTCTTACTTAATGCCAACCACAGTGTGTGCTGGGTGCTTTTAACATGGCATTGGCATGAGCATATTTATATATATATATATATGTATGTATGTATTTTTTTGCATGTATGTGACACTCACTTGATCTCTCTCTCTCACATATTATCTTTCATATACACATACATAAATACATATGCATACATCTTTTTTGTATGTATGTGTGCATGTGAGAGAGTGAAATTTATTAGCCTTTTTAAATAGGCATCGACAGCTGCTTTGGGAGACTTTGGTACAGGTTTCAATTCTCCACAAATATCACAGGATACTAAAGTTGTCTCTCTCACTTCACCAAGCTTAGATGGCCTACATTTGTTGCATTAAGTCTTTAGAGGACTTCCACAAGAACTGCCTCTTGTGCATCCTGAGAATTATCTGATATGAGCATCATACTGAAATATTCATGAAAACCAAAAATATTGAGGCCACCTGTAATGATTGGGGTATGTGGTGAGGATACTATGATAGCTGCTTTATCATACAACCGTGGTGTACAGCTAGCTACACCATGGTTGTATGATATAGCCATTCTCAGCAGGAGGGTGGAAGTGGGAAGTACTCTAAGGATCAAATGAAGAATGCTTTGAGGAAGTGCAAGGTTATACCCGAGAACCTGGAAAATGTTACAGCTGCTTCTGCCACCTAGTGGTAGTTCTGTGGAGATGGGGTTTATGTGTTGGAGATAGAGAAGACAACTAGGAGACAGAAATGAACCAGCAGAGTTGCAATCATAGCAAGATCGTTGCCAGTGCCCCTGGACTGGCTCTTGTGCAGGTGGCACATAAAATACACCATTTTGAGCGTGGCCGTTGCCAGTACTGCCTGACTGGCCTTCATGCGGGTGACACATAAAAGCACCCACTACACTCTCGGAGTGGTTGGCGTTAGGAAGGGCATCCAGCTGTAGAAACTCTGCCAAATCAGATTGGAGCCTGGTGTAGCCATCTGGTTTCACCAGTCCTCAGCCAAATCGTCCAACCCATGCTAGCATGGAAAGCGGATGTTAAACGACGATGGTGATGTACCACCATCACATAAACATACACCCTATACCTGCAATAGAGCTTATGGGTCTAGGACAGGACTGTCAGCCCATCAAAGATCTTATTGTTAACCCTTTAGCATTTAAACTGGTGGTATCTGGCTCAAATGCTCTACCTGTTTTATATTCAAACTGACCAGATCTGGTTTCTTACACCCACCATACAACATTTTAAAACTAAGCAACCATGTCATCAAAATACTGAAGCTTGAAGATAATGTGAGGTAAAGACATTTCCATCTAAATTTGATTGTAAGTACTGTGAAATTTTCAACAACTTTTGCTCTCTTTTTTCAACGTTTGAAGTGGAGATTGAATTTTTTAATAATTACTGATATCGCTTCAGCGAGTAGCAGATCCAGTTTTGAAGGAATTTCACTTGAAGATGTAGAAAATGTAGGTAAAAAAAAAAGAAAAATGAGTGTGGGTAGGGGAATGACAATGACTTGTCTTTGGATGAATTTGATATAGTTGTGTTTGAATTTTTGTCCAGCATGGAAGAGTATTTTGATAGTGAGAGTGGAGAAAAGCTTCAGAATGCAATTCAAAGTATTATTGATGATCAAAAAATACAGCAACAGTACATAGTCCTGGTTTTATTGAAAACACCCAGTTGTGAATCATTGATATTTATACACCTACTGACAAAATTCTAAGTCTGCACATAAAAAATCAACAAAGTTACGAACAAATATCGTTGACACCCCTCTTGAACATGGTTGATTCAAAACAATGTGAATAAATAGACATTGCATTTGACAGCATAATCTAAATGCTAAATAGTTAAGGGAGTCAAGGTTGTCGTTAGATTTCTGTGGATAGCCAGAAAGAATTTTTTTTGTAGGTAGTTATGAATATGAATAAACAGAGTTGAATATATATCCAACATCATACGACATGACAAGTGATACATTAACTATATAGAATAAATGTTATTTGCTGGGTTCAGGAATGCAGTACACTTCAGCCTTTATAGGGTTTTTGAACCTTATATAATAACTTAGTGAATGATGTTGTCTTAACATTGTCAAAAAACAATGGCTCTAAGCAGAATATTCTTGGTAAACGCATTTCATGAATTATTAGTTCAGGAAATGTATGCACCAGCTTAGCTAATCTAAATTGATAAAATGCTGATTATTTCTTAAGTAAATGACTAGTTTTGAAATGAAATTGATCAACAATCTAAGTACTTGTCTCATTCGGTATTGTATTTTACTTCAGTGACCTGACAAGTGCTTTCAGCATCTGTTGATTATGAGATATACACTAAATACATTAAAATGTGTTCCATATGCATGTGTATGTATGTATGTGAACAATATAAACTTGTAGTAGACGGGAGACAAAAAGATAGGCTTGTTATGATTTAGAATGATTTTTTAACAAAAGGACAAAAGAAATGACTACTGAAGAGAAGTAAATTTGCTGATTGTCTCTCAAGTACCACCAGTATGAGAAATCATCATCATAGCCATCATCATCATCACCATCATCATTATTATTGTAGATAGCAGGATTGGTGCAGTGCCAGATAAAATGATTTGCAGTAGTTTGTTGCACTACTTTCCATTCATCGTCTATTTTCCATGCTGTCGTGGGTTGGACGGTTTGACCAGAACTGGTAGCCGAAGAGCTACCCCACGTTTCAGTCTGATTTCACTTGGTTTCTATGGCTGGATGCCCTTTCTAACATCAACCATTTTACAGTGTGTGTTGGGTGTTTTTAACCAGCACAAGCACTTCTATGTGGAGTCGGCACAAGTGCCTTTTACATGGCACCAGCATGAGTTTAAATCTAACTAAAGTCATCATTCTGAGGGTCAGTAATATAAATACTAGTCAGAGAAATATTGGTGGTGGTGGGTGGGGCAATCTAATTAACTTAGTCCCCAACTTATGAAGCCTGGATGGCCAATGTTAGAAATTATTATTACAATACTCAAGTGTGGTTGATTTACTCTTTTACTTGTTGCAGTCATTTGACTGCTGCCATGCTGGAGCACCGCCCTTAGTCGAGCAAATCAACCCCAGGATTTATTCTTATCTATCTAGAACTTATTCTATCGGTCGCTTTTGCCGAACCGCTAAGTTACGAGGACATAAACACACCACCATCGGTTGTCAAGCGATGTTGGGGGGACAAACACAGACACACAAACACACACACACACACACACACATATATATATATATATATACATATACATATATACAACGGTCTTCTTTCAGTTTCCATCTACCAAAGGGCCACGCAGTGGGACTGAACCCAGAACCATGTGGCTGGTAAGCAAGCTACTTACCACACAGCCACTCCTGCGCCTACTGCAATTTGTTTGAGTTTTGGGCAAAATGTCTTGTAGTGCTTAGCTACAACATTTTATGTTCTGGTTTCAACTCTTATTCAACTCAACTTTGTCTTTCATCCTTCCAAGGTTGATGAAATAAAATACCATTCAAATACTGGTTGGGGTGAAGGGCGGGGGTGACCCGATTGACTGACTCCTCTCTTTCCTCAAATCTCTGACTTTGCTCCCATGTTACAAGCAATTATTGTTATGACTCTCACATCATCATCAATAAAAATCTGAATCAATTAATGCGGTTGATTTAATTGACTTTATTGTCCCATAAAAATCGTAGCCTTATGCCAATACTGGAACTTAATATCATTATGATCCCTATGTTGTCAATGATTGCTACCAATCATTATGGTGAGATAGGTAAATATAGTTATAAAATGGATTTTCTTTGTAATATTTATTATGAGAGGAAATTATGAATAATCATTAGTTTTCATAAAAGAGTAAAGTCATGTGATGGAAGATCTGTTGTACAGAAATGTTTTACACTAATAATTTTGGTATTATATATTTAAAAGCAAGAAAAGATACTCCTAAAAAATAACTATAGAATTTATATTCAGTCAGTATATATATATATATGTTTGGTGGTGGTGTTAAACCAGGTGACAGATTAAGTCTACTACCCAAGCAGACCATTCATCATCATCATCATCATCGTTTAACGTCCGCTTTCCATGCTAGCATGGGTTGGACGATTTGACTGAGGACTGGTGAAACCGGATGGCAACACCAGGCTCCAATCTAAATTTGGCAGAGTTTCTACAGCTGGATGCCCTTCCTAACGCCATTGTGAGGCTTAAATTCAGAACACAAAGAGGAGAGATGAATAACTTCAAGGCATTCAATTTAACTTTGTTACAGTTTTGCAAATATCCCAGTTCTCTCAGGCTGGTACAAATGAGCTGGAGGACAACTGAAGACGGCTGGCTATACCAAAAGCAGACATGAAAGCACAATCAGGCCTCTGCATCTTTGGTTCTTGGCAGTAGAACTGGGTGTGGGTATCGATTATAGCCTTGATGACAACTGACTGTCAGACATGGTCAGCATTCATTAGGGATGTGGCGAACTTGTTGGTTGGAGCTGGTTCAACCCACCCTAGGTTTATGCCACTGCAAGTACAAGTTCTGCCAATCCACTGTCCTGGATTAGTATTTTTTCTTATCAATCCCCAGAAGGGTTGTTTTATACACATGAAATAATGAAAGTATTACAATTCCAGTGTTCCTATCAATTTCAGGATCTTTTCAGAACACTTTTTTATGTTTCCCTGCTGTTTAGTCAAGACCCCCAACTCAGCACACACAACAAGTATATTATTTTGTGCTGTGTTTTCTCAAAGCACCTATTTACATAGTTAGGTGACTGAGCCAGCAAGCATGATAAATTGTCTTGGCCATAAATACAGGGAAATACTGGCAATGGGATGTCAACTATCAACCCTTCAGTTATTTGTCCAATGTTTGGCCATCTGTGATGGATAGGTTCAGTAAATAAAGCAAAACAAATATGATATTATGTAAATAATTTTGCAAGGAACATTTTCAGAAACATTATTCCCTGCTGAACTTGGTGGTATATCTCATTATTTGTTCTGATATTTAATTTCATTATATATATATTCATTCTCTGGAGATGGCATAACTGGTGATATATAATCAAGTTTAAAGAGAGAGAGAGAGAGAGAGAGAGAGCTGCATTCCATTTAACTGGGTAATTTGGGACAGTTGTAACAGTGTTTACTACTAGTTGACCTATTTCAATGTATTTTGATTAGTGTGCACCATGTTTATGGAAGTAGCTGAGGGATTAACGATATTTAGCTTTGGTTATCAGAATTAAAAAGGACAACCCAATAGGAGTATGTTTTAAGCTGGGTGCTCACACTTGAGGGATACTGCTGATGTTTACATCTTTTTAAAGCTGATAGCTATAGTAGACTAGATTAGAATGTTTTATGTTGGTGTTTTACAGATAGTACTTGTACAGGATGTTCAGGCTAAATTTTACAGTTCACATAAAACGAAAAGAAAATACAATATCCTTGCCGAAAATAAAGTATTTTAAAAATAAACAATATCTATTAGATTATGACTGGGAGATAAATTTACTCAAAGCAGCTGTCCTCAGCTTCCATTGCAGCCTTAAGGTGGATCTGGGACCTTGGTGCATGTGTTCCTCACTGTTTCCTTGGGAAGATCTTCAAGCACCCCTTGATCTCTGCCACCAGCTTGGCCTTGGTGTTACTGGTTGAGTAGTTGATGTCTTTCTCAACTGTACCCCACACATAATAATCCATGGGGTTACAATCAAGAGAATTGGAGGGGGCAGAAATTGGGGTTGGTGAAGTCACATACAAATTCTCCAACAACCACTTCTCACTCTTTCTGGATGTATGGCAAGGAGCTGGGTCCTGCTGTCACATACATATGGCCTTCCAGCAACACCCTTTCTAACCAGGAATTGACTGCAATTTCCAGCAGCTTCACATAACCGTCTGAATTTAGCCTAAGGCTTTGTTAAAAAATGTGGGGATGAATTTTGGCATGCAGGTGCAGTCAGAACAACTTTTGTGTTCCTTCTTGCTGGCCACAGCTTTGTAGTCTCTGTTGCAACTGTCCATGTCACATCTTGTTGCCTTTACAGTATTCACAGAGCATTGAAGAGCAGTCATGGTGTTGGTATTTTGATACCTAGCATGAATCATCATCATCATCGTTTAACGTCCGCTTTCCATGCTAGCATGGGTTGGATGATTTGACTGAGGACTGGTAAAACCAGATGGCTAAACCAGGCTCCAATCTGATTTGGCAGAGTTTCTACAGCTGGATGCCCTTCTTAACGCCAACCACTCAGAGAGTGTAGTGGGTGCTTTTACGTGCCACCGGCATGAAGGCCAGTCAGGCGGTACTGGCAACGGCCACGCTCAAAATGGTGTATTTTATGTGCCACCCACACAAGAGCCAGTCCAGGGGCACTGGCAATGGTCTCGCTCGAAAGTCCTTACACATGCCATGGGCACAAGTGCCAGAAAGGCGACGCTGGGCACAGGTGCCATCACAAATTCGCTTTCATGATACAGGTAACTCTATTCTAGTACTCAGATGGCTTCCAGTCCTCCATGTTAATTAACTTTTTCTCAACTACAACTTTATTTTTTATGTTCTCCAATGCCATTAACTGTTCTCCAATACATCCTGAAAAAACAAGACATAAAAAAAAAATTGTCATATTTAGCTTGACCTCACTCCCTGTAGAAGTTGCATAAATGTTGCAATGTTTAGAACAGTGATAAAGTGTGTGAGAGAATTATTGATGCAAGCATGGCTGTTTGGTTAAGAAGTGTCAGGCACTCCATTTATTGTCAACTCCTGCCGAATGGAGGCCTGGGCAAGCCATGGCAGATATGCAACACACGCACGCACGCACTCTGAAATACAGTTATACCACTTTGTAATTACCATTAGTATTTTAATGCACCAGTATTTCTGTGTTAATATAATTTAGATGGCTTGCATACTAAAACCTTTGTAATAATTCTCATTATCTAATCTGTGTGATCTAACATTTTCAGATCTCAGTTCTCCTCTACTTTCTTTCCATGTTTGTTGTAGTTTATCTGTCACAGTCTTCATTGTGAAACAACAGCACTTTCTTGTTTTACTTAGCATGTACTGTGCATTCTTATTACATGTTCGTAGCAAGACAACTGTTTCTCTTGTAGTAATAATCACTGTTGCTTATCTTTTATGTCTAACTGCCTTCTCAATTCATATATTTAATTCATATCCAAATGGGTGAACAATAGCCATTGGTTAGAGGCTTCCAATTGACTAATCACTGGTTCATTGCATTTCTGACACTGACTTTATCTGTAATTTGATCTAAATCAACTATCTCAAGGGTTATGCCAGATTAACCATTAAGCAAAACAACCATGTGCTCAGGGTGTCAATTGAAGTGGGGCACGCAGAAATGGTAAATGGTTTATGACACAAAAGAAATCACTTTCATCATTATAATCATCGTTTAACGTCTGCCTTCCATGCTGGCATGGGTGGGACGGTTTGACAAGAGCTGACCAGGTAGAAGCTTGCACCAGACTTCTATAACTGTTTTGGTAGGATTTTTACAGCTGGATGCACTTCCTAACACCAACCACTCAGCAGAGTGGACTCAGTACATTTTATGTGGCACAAACACAGGTGAAGTCAGTTTTGGCAAAGCTTTTACAGCTGGATGCTCTTCCAAATGCTAACCACTTTACTGTGTGGACTGGGTGCATTTAAGTGGAACCTGCACTGACAGGGTCACCAAGTACTTGCAAGACAAAAAAAAAAACTCTTTTGAGAGGGGAGGGGGCATTGGAGGACGTGATCTTGTGTTGGATGATGAAAGGTTATAGTGGGGAAGAGAGACAAAAACAGGTGTCTTGCTGTAGAGGAGGTACAAGGTTACCTGGCCAGAGAGAGAGAGATCAGGAATGAAGACAGAAACAGATGCGCTGCTGCAAAGGAAATACATGATCACCCAACCTGAGGGAAATGCAGAAGGAGAGAGAGAGAGAGAGAGGGAGACAGCAGGATAGAGATGGTGGCAAAGTGCCGGGCGTACACAATAATATAGTGTGACAGGACATGGGTGGAACACACAAGTTGGAAGCTAGCAGATGGTAATGATACTGTGGCACAGGGCCTAGAGGACAGGATTGGGGAGTGGGAAGTAAGCCTAGTGCATGAAGTGGAAATGTGAGGAAGAGAAGAGATGTTTGTTGTGGTAGAGTGTGTGAGAAATTTTCTTGTCAAGTTTGGGTGGGACACACAGCGCTTCTAGAACTTGATTTTGCTGATGTGGGCAGGGTCTTCTCAAGAACTTCATATCACCAGGCATCTCGGTCCATCGTCATTTCCTCCATGAGGCCCAACATCCTGAGATCAGTCCTTACCACTTCGTCCCACGTCTTCCTGGGTCTCTCTCTTCCATGGGTACCATCTACTTTCAGTGATCGGCACTTCTTTATGTAGCTGTCTTTATTCATACGCATCACATGTCCAAACCAACATAGTCTTCTCTTTCGCATGCTACATTTGACTCCTCTTATGCCCAACTTTTCTCTCAATACATTTGCACTTTGTCGTACATGTGCACTGATGTTGCACATCCAACGGAGCATACTACCTTCATTTCTCTCCAGTCTGCGCATGTCTTCTGCATTCAGAGCTCACACATCAATATGGTATTGCTCCAACATTTCAGTCATCTCCCCACCTCTTCCATTCATTGTGCCAACACTGATGGTAGCGGCCCTGAGATTGAGTACTTGGGAGTGGTTGTGGCAAAGTAGTTGCGGAAATTTTGTCATCACCTGAAATGAAGAAGATCTGTAAAAATGCTTGCCAGCGATTAGAGAGCTTTGGTACATAGTTTATTCAGTGAATTACAATGAATCACAGTTTTCCCCCCACCTCATCCAACATCTAGAGCAAGAGACAAGTAGGTATGAGAATAGGGTAGTTACAGAGGGCAGTTTAAGTATTATCTGTCTAAATATTTATATATGAGGTGACTTAAATTTGCTAAAATAATATTTTAAGTGGTTTATATGATTGGAAATATAATTTCAAAGTGTTTGTGGTGTCATAGTGAGAATTTGATTAAAGACTTTGCAATGAAAAAAATTTGGAGAAAACTTTTCAAATATAGTGAAAGTACACAAAAATAAACATTATTTTCCATCCTACAGTTAGTTTTGTTTCGTTTTATTGATGGTTAGTACTAAGTACTCTTGAACGTGTCTATTGGTTCTATCAGTCTGTTTGTGTGTGTGTGTGTGCACTATACAAAGAATAAACTTTGTCTTAGACATATGTGGATATATCATATGATAAAAATATATGGAAATACTACATCACCTGTATTGAAATATATATTGTAATCTTTCTACTCTAGGCACAAGGCTTGACATTTTTTGGGGAGGGGCCAGTTGATTAGATTGACCCCAGTTTGCATCTGATACTTAATTGAAAGGATGAAAGGCAAAGTTGACCTCGGAGGAATTTGAACTCAGAATGTAAAGACAGACGAAATACTGCTAAGCATTTTGCCCAGCATGCTAACATTTCTGCCAGCTTACCGCCTTACTGAAATATACATTGTATTGTGAAGTTGCATGGTCTACAGGTTAGAGTGTTGCACTCACAATTGCAATATTATGGTTTTGATTCCCAGCAGTGTATTGTGTTCTTGAGCGAAACACTTCATTTCACATTGCTCCTGTCTGCTCAGTTATAAATAAGTAAATCCTGCAATGAACTGGCATTCTGTTCTGAGGGAATACTGCCCTACCTACATAGCCAGTGGAGTGGCATCATTTGAAAGCTACACCAATGCAAAGAAGTGCATTGTGATCATCAGTGTCTAACAATCATGTAATTGTCTGGTTGATATAGTGATATTGTAATACTTGTAAAGTTATGTATGATGTATGTATGTATGTATGTATGTATGATATATAGGTGCAGCTGTGGCTGTGTGGTAAGAAGCTTGCTTCCTAACCATATGGTCCTGGGTTCAGTCCCACTGTGTGTGTCTTCTACTATAGCCTTGGGCAGACCAAAGCCTTGTGAGTGGATTTGGTAGATGGAAACTGAAAGAAGCCTGTCGTGTGTGTGTGTGTATATATATATATATATATATATATATATATATATATATATATATATATATAATATTATTAGGGACAAAATCCAAAATTACAGGTAAAAAACTCAATTAAAATCAATTTATAAAAAATTAAAATTAAATTGAGCCTTATAGATAAAGTATATATAAAATATATAGTTTTAGGGAAAATAACCAATTTTCAAGAACTCATCGATGAAAATCCACTATCACATATAGAAAAATTAATAATGAGTTCTTGAAAATTGGTTATTTTCCCTAAAACTATATATTTTATATATATATATATATATATATATATATATATATATATATATATATATACATATATATATATATATCATCATCATCATTTAATGTCCATTTTCCATGCTGGTAAGCTGGGGAGTTGCACCAGGTTTCAATCTAATTTGGCATGGTTTTACAGATGGATGCCCTTCCTAATGCTTTTTATGTGCCACCTGCACAGGTGCTGGCCCTGGTTGATGTGTAGAAAAGGCATAGCTAGTAACTGCATAAGATGTACCCAGTGTAAGCTATGGACACATAAGAGGTGCAGCAATATCAGAGGAGAGTTAAAGAGGGAAAATAGTTTTTGTGTGTGAAAGGTGTACAGGTAAAATTAACACTAAAAGTGTACAGAAAATAGACTCCATCAAATGCCAAGGGAGAAAACTAGAAGTAGTTTGACAGCTTCTGTTACCTAGGTGACCAAGTCAGTCGCAGAGGTAGATGCTCCATGAGTATAGCTGCTAGAATAAGAATAGGCTGGTCAAAGTTCAGAGAGCTCCTACCTCTGTTGGTAACAAAGAGCCTCACCCTCAGAGAGAAAGACAGATTGTATGATGCCTGTGTGTGAATGGCCATGCTACATGGCAGTGAAACATGGGCCGTGACTGCCAAGTACATACAATGGCTTGAAAGAAATGAATCTAGTATGCTTTGGTGGATGTGCAATGTCAGTGTGCATGTACAAGAGAGTGTAAGCATCTTGAAAGAAAAGTTGGGCATACGATATGGTGCATGAGGGATGACTGCACTGGTATGGTCATGTGATGCATATGACAAGGACAGCTGTGGGAAGAAGTACCGATCTCTAACTGAAGAGAACCTGTGGAAGAGGTAAACCGAGGAAGACATGAGACAAGGTGATGAAGCATGATCTTCAAACACTCTGCCTCATGGAGGCAATGACAAGTGATCAAGATCTTTGGTGATATGTCGTGCTTGAGAAGACCCGTCAAGCCAAGTGAAATCACAGTCATGGCTGATGCCAGTGCCATGTAACTGGCATTTGTGCTGGTGGCACGTAAAAAGCACCCTTTGACCATTGGGCGATATGCTGTGCTTGAGAAGACCCGTCAAGCCAAGTGAAATCACAGTCATGGCTGATGCCAGTGTCATGTAACTGGCATTTGTGCTGGTGGCACGTAAAAAGCACCCTTTGACCATTGGGCGATATGCTGTGCTTGAGAAGACCCGTCAAGCCAAGTGAAATCACAGTCATGGCTGATGCCAGTGTCATGTAACTGGCATTTGTGCTGGTGGCACGTAAAAAGCACCCTTTGAACATTGGGCGATATGCTGTGCTTGAGAAGACCCGTCAAGCCAAGTGAAATCACAGTCATGGCTGATGCCAGTGCCATGTAACTGGCATTTGTGCTGGTGGCACGTAAAAAGCACCCTTTGACCATTGGGCGATATGCTGTGCTTGAGAAGATCTGTCAAGCCAAGAGAAATTGTAGTCATGGCCTATGCCAGTATTACATATCTTATTTCTTTACTACTCACAAGGGGCTACACACAGAGGGGACAAACAAGGACAGACAAATGGATTAAGTCAATTATATCGACCCCAGTGTGTAACTGGTACTTATTTAATCGACCCCGAAAGGATGAAAGGCAAAGTCGACCTCGGTGGAATTTGAACTCAGAACGTAGCAGCAGACGAAATACCTCTAAGCATTTCGCCCGGCGTGCTATCGTTTCTGCCAGCTCATTGCCTTATTGTATATCTGGCACCCATGCCAGTGGCACGTAAAAAACACCCTTCAAACTTTAGGCCTCACAGAAGCAGTGACAAGTAACCGAGACCTTTGGCAATATACTGTGCTTGGGAACACCTGTCAAGCCAAATAAAATTGTAGTTGTGGCTGATGCCAGTGTTTTATAACTGGTACCCATGCTGGTGGAATGTAAAAAGCACCCACCACACCCTCACAGTGGTTGGCATTAGGAAAGGCATCCAACTGTAGAAATATGTCTGTGTCTTTGTGTCTGTGTTTGTCTCCCCATCATCACTTGACAACTGGTATTGGTGTGTTTACATCCCCATAACTTAGCGGTTCAGCAAAGAGGCCAATAGAATAAGTATTAGGACTTAAAAAATAAGTCCTGGAGTCGAATTGTTTAACGAAAACATTTCAAGGTGGTGCTCCAGCATGATTGAAACAAAAGAACATGCGTTTATAAGCATATGCATGTATGCTTATACATGTGTGTGTATATGGTAACTTCAGCCATGTAACCACATGTGCTTTTCTCAGACTATTTTTTTCCTACTCTCTGAACCTTTCTTCTTTCCTCTTTTCTGACAAAGAGCCATGTTTGAAATGTCACATCCCCTCTTTTTTTCCTATCTTAAACTGAGCATCAACATAATACATTGACTGTGTATGTCTTTTTGACTTTTATTGTTTTTATTTTTGTTTTTGATTTGCCTCTGTGTGTGTGTGTATATATATATGTATATATATATATATATATATATATATATATATATACACACACACACACACACACACATACATATATATATATGTACATACACTCACAAACACATCTATATACTTGTTTCCGTGTGTGTGTGTGTATACATACATGCAAGATACACACATGCGTATATGCATACATGCATATGCTTATAAACACATGTATCATATATAACTTTACAGGTATTATAATATCACTATGTACAAACATACAATCCATACTAAATAAAATATTGACAACTGAATGTACACAAGACAATAAGTTACTACTAAAAGTCTTCTGTGAGCTTTAGCTTTGTATCATGTCTATAAAACAACAGATCTACTATTAAACAGTTTCAAGTCAAAATCAGTAATTTGAATAAAATATTTATTGTTTTTGCTGCATACTTGCATAGCAACATAATAACACTGCTCTATGGTCATAGAATACTTTGCTGTGCTTATTTTATCACTGATGTAAACTGACTTAAACAACTGATTCATAGTTTATTACTTCAGCTGTTAAAAATATATGTGGTGGTGTGTTCATCTATAGACACTATTTAGAATTCTATTGAAATATCTGAGTTAAGTTACACCAATTCAACAAGCAAATTTTGCTGTAAACTATTTGTGAAAAACCAGCTGGAGTTATGCTAAACTATATACGGTGTATGCTTGATGGACTGTTTTTTTTTTCTTCTTTAGTATTTTGTGATGAAGGTTCTCATTCTGTCTAGTTTTTGATAAAAAAATCTTTTCCTCTCAGTTTGAAAATGATACTATATACATAGTATTTGGTGCCCTGTATGTATATATATATATATATATATATACTTTTATTCTTTTATTTGTTTCAGTCAGTTGACTGTGGCCATGCTGGAGCACCGCCTTTAGTCAAACAAATCAACCCCAGGACTTAATCTTTGTAAGCCTAGTACTTATTCTATCAGTCTCTTTTGCCGAGCCACTAAGTTACGGGGATGTAAACACACCAGCATCGGTTGTCAAGCAATGTTGGGGACAAACATACACACACACACACACATATATATATATATATATATATATACACATATGACAGGCTTCTTTCAGTTTCCGTCTACCAAATCCACTCACAAGGCTTTGGTTGGCCCGAGGCTATAGTAGAAGACATTTGCCCACGGTGCCACGCATTGGGACTGAACCTGGAACCATGCGGTTCATAAGCAAGCTACTTACCACACAGCCACTCTTATGCCTATATATAATTATTATATATAATTCTTATATATATCTATTAATTTTGCCTATACAGTTTTAAGTTTGAAGCCACTAACATTATTATCCTTCATGAGTATGAATGTTCTTCATATATTTATAAATTTATTCACTTAGTTCGTTTTCTTAGTGTGGTTTGGGCACTGAAACAAACACAAGCATTGGTTGAAGTGATATATAGGTTTGTTATGAGTAGACTTGGCTGAAGAGAATCAAGTGCTTTTAGCGCTAAATTCAAAATCATGATACCAGGTTAACTGGTAATAAGACGTAATCTTTATTCACTTAGTTTTTTTTTCTTCCAACCATGCCTGTGAAAATCTAGTATTAATTTTTGTGGTTTTGAAGTATTTTTTGACTCCTATTTTTAGCAAAGTTGGTGCTTCATAGCACCCTTGTTATATATAATTCTTATATATATCTATTAATTTTTTCCTATACGGTTTTAAGCTTGTGCCCACTAACATTATTATCATGAGTATTAATGTTCTTTATATATATATATATATATATGCAATGTTAATTCTCTAAATGAAGTATTAACAGTAACTGCACGATAAAGTGAAGTATATTGCCACGAAGATTGGTGGCTATTGGACGCTGACGAAGGGAAATAACCCTGAAACCCGGGTCCGTTCGTGCTACAGATCACGATGAGAGGGATAACTTCCCTTGGCAAAACAAACAGGACACAGTAGTGTGTCGATAAGCCAGCTGGAGGAGATGTCCTCCTGGGGCTAAAAGCAACAGTAACATCCACCCCTAGGGGTCAGCCACACTTAAGTGGCAATATACTTCACTATATATATATATATATATATATATATATATATATATATATATATATATATATATAGAGAGAGAGAGAGAGAGAGAGAGAGAGAGAGAGAGAGAGAGAGAATGTTAGTTATGGCTAGTTCATAGCGTTATCCAAAATTTGCATCCATAAAGGTCTTAGCTTTATACATGTCTCACCCAACCCTAATGGCTAATGAGACATGTGTAAATCTAAGTGCTTTATGGGCATGAAACCCTAGGTAACCCTATGAACTGACCATAACCAGCATTCTCTAAATACTCTATTGCTATATAACTTAGAGTGTACTTCTCTTCTGGAGTTGTGATTTACTGACAATATGTATGTATGTATGTACGTACGTACGTACGTCTGTAGGCATGTGTAGGTATAAACTCCGTATGCTGCATTCAGTGTAAGCTATGGACACACAAAAAATATAATGGAATCATAGGTAGAGTTTGACAGAGCATAAGCTTTACATGTGATAAATGAACTGAAGCAGTAAGTTCTATCAGCACATCAGAAATATAAACCCTTGAATGCCTGGATGGTTCACTAGAAGTAGTTAATTGTTTTTGCTACCTTGGAGACATCATCAACAAAGGAGGTGGTTGCTCTGAAAGTATAGTAGTCAGAATAAAAACAAGTTGAAAAATGTTCAGGGAGCTACTACTATTGCTGGCAGCAAAGGTCTTTTCCTACAGGGTGAAAAGTAGATTTTATGATGCTTGTTCTACCTTGACATATACCAAAACAACTACATTGGTTTTAAACTCATGAGTTTGAGCATATTGGTTCAATACTCCACCTGCTCAAAACATGGTGACTGGAGATTTTAGTATTTGCCTAAGTTTTACACAATAACCCCCAAAGACAAACTGAATTTATTTAAACCAGTGACAATCTTCCCTACTCAGTTGCTTGATCCACTAGAATTAGCAACCAAATTTCCTTGAAACATTTTCTACCGTCTTAAAAAATATATAAAGGCACTTTAGAAAATGTAGTCCTAAGATATGTCTGAGACAATAGACGTTTGTCATAGACATTTGTCACAGCTGGAACATTTGATGATAGGTTTGCTCAAACATAGCTGACCTTGGGTAACATCTGTTTTATTGTAGGAAAAGCATGAAAGAAGGTATTGTAGTTGTTAATTCTCCTGGAAGTATGTTATACATTTTCTTTCAATTGATAAATCTCTGAATGAAAACACCTACTACATAATCACCTGTTACAGGTGCCTACGTCTTTTATTCTTTCTATTGGTCACATAGTTTTTCTTTTTTATCTTTGGTCTCTAAGTGTTATTGCCTATTTGCTTCTATTTAAAAATCAAAGGAAATGACTACTATTCTCTTCAAACTTTGCTTTTGTAATCTGGACATCAATATTTCGAAACTTACTTATTTTCCATTACATTTCAGACAGATTTAGTACTGAGTTTCTCAAGTAGAAATTTCATCATAGCAAGTATCCTGCTCAATAGCACAGATTTTCTTGTCAGTTGCTTAACCTGTGACCACTTGAGCATGTCCCTTATTTCTTTATTGCCCACAGGGGGCTAAACATAGAGGGAACAAACAAGGACAGACAAAGAGATTAAGTCGATTACATCGACCCCAGTGCGTAACTGGTACTTAATTTATCAAGCCCGAAAGTATGAAAGGCAAAGTCGACCTCGGCGGAATTTGAACTCGGAATGTAACAGCAGACGAAATACCACTAAGCATTTTGCCTGGCGTGCTAACGTTTCTGCCAGCTCGCCGCCTTGTCCCTTGTCACTAAGCATGTCTTTTAGTGGCTGACAATGTGCATCTCTGATCATGAGCAGGAGTAGTGGGGGAGCATCATAGGCATGTGTTGAGAGGGATTGTTTGGGGTTTGGAAAAAAAATAAGGAAAGCAATGTTTGAAGTAAATATGAGCCATTTTTCATACTTTCTAGGGGTTGTTGTTGTTGTTGTTGTTGGCACTCCGTCGCTTATGACGTCGAGGGTTCCAGTTGATTCAATCAACGGAACAGCCTGCTCGTGAAATTAACGTGCACGTGGCTGAGCACTCCACAGACACGTGTACCCTTAACGTAGTTCTCGGGGATATTCAGCGTGACACAGTGTGACAAGGCTGACCCTTTGAATTACAGGCACAACAGAAACAGGAAGTAAGAGTGAGAGAAAGTTGTGAAAGAGTACAGCAGGGTTTGCCACCATCCTCTGCCGGAGCCTCGTGGAGCTTTAGGTGTTTTCGCTCAATAAACACTCACAACGCCCGGTCTGGGAATTGAAACCACGATCCTATAACCGCAAATCTGCTGCCCTAAACACTGGGCCATTGCACCTCCACTTTCTAGGGGTAAGCAAATAGGAAATAACAGTTGGCTACCCAAGGACGAAAATCGTGTTGCACAATGTAATTACTTCTGGTTCTGTCTCTGGTTCCACAGCCCTGTATTTTCAAACAATACTGTTAAAATTTTGAGTCCCAGAAATTCTGCTAACTTTAAATGTATCATTCATTGAAAAGCTTTTGATTTTACTCATGTGGTTGAGATATTGTATTTGAAAACATTAAAACATTTGGATCAGACATGTTTTATTAAATAGTTTTAGCCACTGTGTATAGTGTACATATAAAATATAGTGTGGAGATGGAGAACAATTTTAACTTTTATGTCTTGAGGGATCAATATAATACTATTATTACATAATGGTTGATTTAATTGTTTATACTACTTCCCTACAATTGAAATCATCATCAGACTAGTAGTAACACACTAAATATAACTTTATAATTCACAAAGAAAAGGTAAAAATAAAAAATAAAATACATGTGATCAATATAAAAGTAATTATTCCAGTTTACTTGGGGAAAACATTTAAGGGAAACATTTATTCTCTGTCCATCCTAGACTATTTGTAACCAGTGCAATGTTGATCAGATGCCAATGTAAGTTGGAGTTAAAAATAACACCAACACAAATGGCAACACAACATAAACAATATACAACAGGGAGGAAGGAGAATAAGTTACTCTAAAATAACGAAAGAAAGAAAAAAAAATTTTAAGTGAAAAAGTGAAGAATGAATAATGAAGAGTTAAAAAGTAATATATCTATCCCAAGACTTGAACTGACTGAAACGAGTATCAGTCAATCTGATTTACTTTGGGAAAACTAATAAGTATATAAATGATTATGTTTATCTTTGTAAGTAGATCGTAAGGTTTATGGGCATATCCAATGAGGAACTGCAAATGTATTTTAGAAATTTATGGAATACAATATCCTACATTTCTTGCAAGGCTGATAATTTGGTTAACATTAATGCAAGGGGAAGAAAGTGTGCACGGAATATTCATGAAAGCAAGGAATCCATTTTTTAAACCCTCAAATCTATTCTGCTGCCACCACCGACATAATTAAGGTTTATGGGCATATCCAATGAAGGATTGCAAGTGCATTTTAGAAGTTTATGGAATACAATATCCTACATTTCTTGGAAGGATGGAAATTTAAACCCACAAATCTATACTGTTGCCAATACTAACATACCCCTTCTCTTCAGTGGAATAGATGTATATGGTTTGAAATTGTTCTGTGAATAATTTTTATACTTTATAGGGTATCCAAAAAACAAATGGAAAATTGGTGGTGAATTTTTCTTTTTCTTTCCTTTCTTTTTGTTTTTGCAAGGATATGTTGTTGTCTCACTCCATTTCATTTCTGATTGAGCATTTCAGTTGATAGTAATATTGTTTTTATCTCCCCCCCCCCCCCCCCCACTGCTAAGAATTTCGTCTTGGCTGATTTAATCTTTACACTTTTTGATTCTAGAGCCTGTTTTTCTACATCTGAAGCTTATTCTCTCAATTATAAAATCAGGAGAAAAACTAACCATTCAATTTCAACAATTTAATCTTTACCAGCTGTATGCATATGTTTCAGCTCATCATCATCATCATCATCAACAACAACTTTGTATTCCATGCTGGTGTGGGTTGGACAGTGTGACAGACTCCAACAAATCAGAAAACACATTGAGCTCCAATGTCTGCTTTGGTATGGTTTCTATAGGTGGATGTCCTTCCTGATGCAACCACTTTACAGCATGTACTGGGTGCTTTTTTTCATGGCACCAGCACAGTTGAGGTTACCAAGGTCTATGTAGTGTCAGTATTAATACTCTATCAGAATGCTTAGCAACATTTTTTCCATCTTTGTGATCTGAGTTCAAATTCTGCCAATGGTGATTTTGCCTTTCATCCTCTCAGGGTTGATAAAATAAGTATCAGTTGAGTACTGGTGGGGGTTGATGTAATCAACTTATCCCCTCCCCTGAATTTGCTGGCCTTGTGCATGGTACTGGTCGATGGTGCACAAAAGTTTGGGATCACTTCCTGAGAGGAGAGGAACCAAATCTATAATGTTTATATTTTCCCAAGTTCATTAACAGTTTAACAATTGAAATGGAAGTTAGTATTGGTTACTATTCTCTCTCTCTCTCTCTCTCTCTCTCTCTCTCTCTCTCTCTCCCCCCTCTCTCTCTCTCTCTTGATTGACATAATTCTTATGACACCACTGGAAAGTTTTATCATTTTGAAATTTTTAATTTGCACCATTTTCATCAATATATGTCAGCTGTTGGCATGTAATAATATCTACAACATAATAAGAAGAGCTAATTGAAGCATATGAACAACGTTTTAGTTATTATCTAACAGCAAATGTCCAGGACGCCTCTCAAAAGCTACTGTGTATTGTGAAATTGAACAAAAATCATGCTTTTTTGAAAATTATGAAAAGTAACCTATTTTAAGTAAAAAGGATGAAATTTTCCATATCAAACCCTTTATACATGTTGGTCTGTTAAGAGAAACAGGAAAAGCCTAGTAATCTATCCTCCCTTGATATTTTTCTTCTTAAACCTTGGGTCTTCAGCTACTGACAGACTGATAATCAAGGTTTTGCTTTATTTGAAGCATCTGGTTTTTACCTATTCTTTATCTAGTAAGTTTCTTCTTAGTATAATAAAAGTATCACATCATTTTCTATATGTAAATGAAATAAAAGGGGAGCAGCAGTTAGTTCATGTTTAACCCTTTAGCGTGGAGGCGCAATGGCCCAGTGGTTAGGGCAGCGGACTCGCGGTCATAGGATCGCGGTTTCGATTCCCAGACCAGGCGTTGTGAGTATTTATTGAGCGGAAACACCTAAAGCTCCATGAGGCTCCGGCAGGGGATGGTGGCGAACCCTGCTGTACTCTTCCTCCACAACTTTCTCTCACTCTTACTTCCTGTTTCTGTTGTGCCTGTAATTCAAAGGGTCAGCATTTTCACACTGTGTCACGCTGAATATCCCCGAGAACTACGTTAAGAACTACGTGTCTGTGGAGTGCTCAGCCACTTGCACGTTAATTTCATGAGCAGACTGTTCCGTTGATTGGATCAACTGGAACCCTCGACGTCGTAAGCGACGGAGTGCCAACAACCCTTTAGCATTCGCATTATTCTGTCAAAAGTCATGCTTATTTATTCACATTGTTTTGAATTAATCATGCATTATCTTGTAGCTTTGCAATTCTGATGAGGTAACTGTTAATTTTCAGAACGATATTGTAGAGTAGGTATGAAAAGCCACATCTGGCCAGTTTGAACATAAGACAGGTAGAGTATTTTGGCCAGATATAGCTGGTTTAAATGCTAAAGGGTTAATTTAAAGTCTCACTTAAAGCCAAGTCAGTTCTGTCTTTAATGGTATTGGATTTCCTTCATACTGATAGGATCACTGTATAACTGAATGTTTTTAATTAGATTGCAATGTTGAACTCAAATCTTATGTCACTTAGAGAGAGATAAACAGCAGCTACAGTAAGCTGCCATAGCTACCTATTAACCCTTTTGTTACCATATTTCTGTTGAAAGATAATACTGCTTTTGCTTTTGAAAATAATAAGGAATTTGGTCATTTGCATCATGGAACCAGAAGCAGTCTCATGTGGTTTGAGATTAAAAGGATTAAGATGATAGCTTCAAATATTAACCAGCAACTCAGTATTTTTGTAATGATAATATAAGTTTTTAAAATCTGAGTTTTCATTACTCTGTATAAAATAGAATATTCTGTATGTACCATCAACTACATTTATATTATGTTCTCACAGTGTAATGAAGATGTTAATAACTAGTCGATAAGTACATAGCGGAATTTAAAAATTTCATTGTTGTTATATAAAGTAACTAATCATGTAAAAGTAAACCAGTTTATTACCTTTAAAATGTGAATAGTGACACATGTGCAGTGGAGGTAGTTGTTGAATCAGTCATATTAGATCCATGAATAATTCATTATAATTATCTCAGAAATTACCTCAGAAAGCACTACAGAAATAAAGATTACATATTTCAACTGATGGTTGGCCTTTGAATTTACAAATGTATTTCATGTTTATTAATGGCTTTTTAAAATATGCTAACTGCAAGCAGGTTAGACCAGTATGTTGCAGGATTACTAACAGAAAAGTATGTGGTTTATGAACCCTTTGGTTTCGACCATTTTTCTCTTGGATAGGAAGTTTCCAGTCACATCCCACTGTTGCAGCCTGTACTGATAGAACTCTCCCTGACTCACTCTCTATTGACTCTGGTTTGATTCTTTTCTCCTACACTCTGTTTCCTATACATTAGTATCCTACTTGCTCTCATCAACAACAACATCCACTCTTATGCAAAGCATCATCTACAAGCAACAATACACTTCTGACCAAGTTTGTGGGTGTGTGGTAAAAAGCTTGCTTCCCAACCACATGGTTCTGGGTTCAATCCCACTGTGTGGCACCTTGGGTGAATGTCCTTTACTATAGCCTTGGGCCACCTAAAGCTTTGTAAGTGGATTTGGTAGGCAAAAACTGAAAGGAAGCCCATTGTATGTGTGCGTGTATATATATATATATATATATGTAGATATATCTATGTGTGTGTGTCTTTATGTCTCTGTTTGTTCCTTCACCACCACTTGATAACTAGTGTTGGCGGGTTTACATTCTCATAATATAGCAGTTCAGCAAAAGAGACTGATAAGATATGTACTAGGCTCAAATAAAAAATAACTCCTGGGGTCAGTTTGCTTCACTAAACATTCTTCAAGGTGGTGCCCCAGCATGGCTGCAAGTAAAAGATAGCAAAAGATAAACAAATATTTTTTAATGGATTCATGCCAGTCTCCTTTCAACAGAAAAAAAAATCCCACTGCACATATCAAGTAAACATTGCACTTTCCACCCTCAAACATGAGCAGCCTAGTAATAAAACCCTCAACACTCTTCTTACTGCCAGACTTCACTATCATTAAGGATGTCTCTTGAGGAATCCACATTCTTTAATGTAGCTAAGACTGCACCTCAAAGACTGGCTTTTTCTCCTCAAACTCAGAAAATACTTCAGCACTCACCACACATAACTATTAACCCTCTACAAAGCTTAAATGAGACCCATAATTGTATACTGTTCTTATATCTGTAATACTGCTGCTGCACAGGCAGACAACTTAGACTGCATCTGCAGAAAGGCCACATGACTAACTGTCTTAACCCTTTAGCATTTAAACCAGCCATATCCAACCAAATTATTCTACTGGTTTTATGTTCAAACTGGCCAGATCTGGCCTCTCACACTTACCTTACAATATTATTCTAGAAATATGCAATCACGTCATTTAAATCTCAAAGGTACATGGTTAATGCATGACTAATTCAAATGAATATGAATAAATAAGCATCACATCTGATAGAGTAAAGTGAATGCTAAAGAGTTAGTCACTCACAGATTCATTCCAGTTCTGATTCATAGACTTGCTGCTTCCTCTCTCTACTTTTTCTGCAGCTGCTGTAATGCACTCTTCTCCTTGGCGTTTGTTTGTTTTGTACCACATCCACTCAGTGCTCCTCAACTCACCTTTCATCATTCATGTTATATTATACTTCCCAGGCCCCACACTAACAAATATATGTAGGGCTTCCTCCTGAGAAATTGGACTTCAGGAATTTATTCTCTGCACTCTTGCAGTCATTGATTTGCAACAGTTAAAGCATAATGTTAACAGCATCAATCTCACTGATCTTGGAGGGCTTGTAAACACAAGTGACAGTGAGCACTGTCATTTCCTTCATGACTAGTAAAAAAAAGTCCTGTTACTTTGTCTATGGTTTTTTTCAATTCTCAAATGACCTGTTGCATCTCACTATAAACACTACATATGGTACAGTTCATCTTTGTAATGTCTTTTTGTTGATTAAATCATATGAATCTTTTGATACTGATCCTGAGACTGCTGGAACCTTCCATCAAAATTTCATGCTAATTTATGTTTCAGTCCCACCCCCAGCTTAACCCTTTAGCAATCAGATTATTCTGTCAAATGTAATGCTTATCTATCCACATTGTTTTCAATTAATCATGCATTATCTCAGCTTCAAAATTTGGATGATGTGATTGTTTATTTTTAGAGTGACGTAGGTGTGAGAGGCCAGATTTGGCTAGTTTGGGCATACCCCCCCCCCCCCGGGGAGAATATTTGTGATGGATATGGCCAACTTAAATGCTAAAGGGTTAATAATGACAAAGCCATTTAACTAAATTTTCCATTATTTTCAAAGGCAGTATATTTCAACAGAAATATGACAAGGCAAGTGTTAAACTGAAATTACCAATAAATTGCTTTTTCTCTTCAACGTCATAGAAGCTTTCATCTCTCTTCTTTGCATGCATTTTTGTTTCAACATTTCAAGAAAACTTTCAAAACTAAACTAGGTCATTATGCTAAACTTAGAATTTCAAGTTAAACATCATTACAATTTGATTTGCTTGCTAGATTTCATTTGTGCTGCAGTTTCATATCTCCCGGCACTTTACCATTAACAAGGCAAAATTTTAAAGAAAGTTGTCAAACAATTATTTACTTCACATTGTACAAAATAACACTAAATTCACAGATTTTTACATAAATGTAATATAAGCAACTTGAAAATGTCTTGCATTGCTAAAAGAAAGAAAATATCATTCTTTGTTTATGTTGATTGCAATAATGATAGTAAATTATGCTAGTAACTCTTTGTCTTTGCACTTTCTATAACATTACAAAACAGTATTTTATGGAGTTGTTTTCAGTTGTAAATTAGAACACAAAAAAGATTAACCTAGAAATATATAACTCTAAGGCGAAAATCCAATAATCTAGTTAGTTAAGTATATTGCATCAGTGCAATAAATATTTAACTCTTAGCAGTTCATTTTGTATCTAGGTCAAAATATTTATAGCATTTCAAAATGCTAATTTGTCAATATTATTTATATCTACTTAAAACCTTGACGATTATGATGATGTTGAAACATCATAAATCTGTGTCATTCTTTAAGTTTTTTTTTTTTTTTGCTTTGTTTTAGTTTGTAGTGTTTCTATCTTCATTGTTATTTTTATAAATTCTCTAATTTTGTGTACTCTTGTATTTAAGCTGGTGGATGTACCAACTGGCTTTAGGCAACACATCTTTGCTTTATTGATATTGTAATGTGAGTTCTGAAAAAGGGTGTGTTGTAGATTACAATAAAGGAAGCTTGAGCATTGTAATAAAGTAAGCTTTAAAATAGCCTACTGTTAGTTAAAATGACAATGTACAATGTAAATAGTCCGAATTATGTGAAATAGATAAAAATAGTACAGAATTCTGCAGCTATTTTCTTGATATTTGGATTAGAAATATTCAAAAGCACTTGCTGCTTAAAAATACAAACAAAGACTTATTATATTTGGTGTGTACTTATTCTGTTTGGTCTTACAAAACTCTGGAATTTTGATTTTTATCAAGAACGGCTGAAGACATTTCTTTTTGCTTTGTCAGTTTCAGTTTCAGACTCTTTACTCTTTTACTTGTTTCAGTCATTTGACTGTGGCCATGCTGGAGCACCGCCTTTAGTCGAGAACATTGACCCCAGGACTTATTCTTTGTGAGCCTAGTACTTATTCTATTGGTCTCTTTTTGTCGAGCCGCTAAGTTACGGGGACGTAAACACACCGGCATCGGTTGTCAAGCGATGGTGGGGGGACAAACACACATACATATATATATATATGTATGTGTGTATATATATATATATATATATATATATATATATATATATATATATATATATATATATATATATATATATATATACATACATACATGTATACGACGGGCTTCTTTCAGTTTCCGTCTACCAAATCCACTCACAAGGCTTTGGTCAGCCCGAGGCTATAGTAGAAGACACTTGCCCAAGGTGCCATGCAGTGGGATTGAACCTGGAAAACAATGTCCATAAAAAAAGATCATACAACAGTATACAAAGCAGAAAAAAAATCAGTTACTCAACTGGAAATAAACATTCAACAGAACTAATAATGACTTTTTCACAGATAATAACATTAATTTGAGCAATTCCATCAATATTGTTAATAGCAACAACAAAATGCCCACTTATACATGTTTTACCAAATGAAGAAAATGATGAAATAGATTTTAAGTTTTTTCTTTTGCTAATGTTAACAGTAATAAACAAGTGTTGAACACGAACCACTTCTGAGGAAAAATTTGTTTGGCAGACTTATATGACCAAGAGTAGCACATCTGTACCTGAGCTCTTTATTCAAGAGCGATCAGGTTTCCTTATTCCTTCAAGAGAACAATTGAAAGTAAACCTGGCCAATGTGTAGAGCAAGAAGTAGAAGCGGGTAGAAGCTGTCAGTTGTTCTGATCCATCTTTGTTGTTAATAAATAATTATTATTGTTATTATTATTATTATTATTATTATTATTATTATTATTGTTAAGGCAGCGAGCTGGAACAATCGTTAGCACGCCGGGCGAAATGCTTAGCGGTATTTTGTCTGTCTTTACGTTCTGAGTTCAAATTCCGCCAAGGTCGACTTTGCTTTTCATCCTTTCAGGGTCGATAAATTAAGTACCAGTTACGCACTGGGGTCGATGTAATCAACTTAATCCCTTTGTCTGTCCTTGTTTTTCCCCTCTGTGTGTAGCCCCTTGTGGGCAGTAAAGAAATAAGAATTGTTAGCACACCAGGCAAAATGCTTAGCAGCATTTAGTCTGTCTTTATCTTCTGAGTTCAAATTCTGCTGAGATCTACTTTGCCTTTTATCCTTCTCCGATCTAATCAACTTACTCCCTCCCATGAAAATGCTGGCCTTGTACTAAAATTTGAAACCATTATTATTGTTGTTGTTTAACAGCATTTCTTCTGATACTTTACATTCTGAGTTCAAGTCCCACTTAGATCAACTTTGCCTTCCATCCTTTTGGTGTTGATAAAATAAAGTGCCAGTCAAATCTTGAAGTCGATACAATCAACTTGCTGGCTTTCCATAAAGAATTGCTGGCCTTGTGCCAACATTTGAAATAAATGTTATTATCTGATACATTACTGCTTAGTTACATTTCTTCTGGCTCTTCACGTTCTGAGTTCAAATGCTGTCTTTCATCCATTACGATAAAATATGCACCTGTTGAGCACTGAGGTTGATGTAATTAACTTCCCCTCCCTTAAAAAAAAATTGCTGGTCTTCCACCAAAATTAGAAATTGAAACTGATAATTAAATATGAGGGGAAGTCAAAAATTATCTGCACTTTTGCCATAACGTATCTTTATTATTGTCATATTACCTTCTGTGCATGCGTGCTTATACTTGGTACTATTGTGGTCACGTGATTGAAGTTTGAGCCTGATTACGGCATTTTTCTTACTGGCTTTACAGTGTAAGCATGGCCACTCCACTAGCAATGTGCACCAAGGAAGAACAAAGAGCAATGATTTGATTTCTCTGGTCGGAAGGTGTGTCAAGTGCTGAAATTCATCGGAGGCTTTTGGCACAATACAGGAACAGTACACTACTGTGTAGAAGTGTGTATGAGTGGATCGAGAAGTTTAAAAGTAGCTGGACAAGCATGATGTATGAAGAGGGAGCAGGACAACTCGTCCACCAATGATGTGAAGATTCAGCAAGCTCGAGGGATGGTAAGGGTGACCCATGGATCACTGCTCTTTGTTCTTCTGTGGTGTACATTGCTTAGTGGAGTGGCCATGCTTACACTGTAAAGTCAGAAAGAAAAATGGCATGATCAGGCTCAAATTACATATCCACAATAATATCAGCTATAAGCACGCATGCGCAGAAGGCAGTGTGACAAAATAAAGATATGTTATGGCAAAAGTGTGGATAATTTTTGACTTCCCCTTCTCCTGTACTAAACTGGTACTTTATTTATTAACCCTAGAAGAATGAAAAACAAAGTTGATCTTAGCAGAATTTCAGCTCAGAAGGTTAAGGCTGTGACTAACTAAATACTGCGGGTATTTTGTTGATATTCCTATGATTCTGCTAATCCATTTCATTTGGAAAATATAAATATTGGGGGGATGGATGAGTATTTATTATATATGACACATAATATTTTGTAGTATGAATGGTTCTCTTCACGCATATGACACATTCTATCAGATGTTACATTTTTGATTTATTTATTTTGACAAATGTGTCAACATTTTATCAAAAATTTTTTTATATGAAATTAATTATTTAACTACTCGCATCTTTTCCTTTTATTAACTCTCTTTTCTTTAGCTGATCTTGAAATTCATATTCTGTATTTGTGTCTCACAAGAAATGATTGATGGATTAATGAAATATTCATTTGCACAACAAGCATAGATGTATATTTTGGTAGATAAATGAATGAAGGAAAGCGGTCTTAACCCATGAAGAACATTATGCAGAAAACAGTGAAGTAAAGAAGTAATGTTTTAACTCTGAGTGAACACACACACACACACACACACACACACGCACGCACGCACGCACGCACGCACACACACACACACACACACACACACACACACATTACTATCATTTTAATGTTCACTTTTTCATGTTTGCATGTGCTGGATGGAGTTTACTGAGGCAGATTTTTGACAGCCAGATGCTCTTCTTGTCGTCAACTGCCACCTGTTTCTAAGCAAGGTAATATTTCCTCCTGGCCGGACACATGCTCTTGCAGCATATTGGAAATGAATTACACTGCTTATGTGACAGTGACACTCATTTTTGGCTATCAACACATGATGCCAAATCAAGGAGACACATTCTCACACACACACACACACACTCTCACTCTCACTCAGTTCCTGTCTACCAAATTCACTCACAGGGCTTTGTTTAGCCTGGTGGGTATAGTAGGCAGCTTGACATAAACAGCAGGTTTGTTTTTTGCTTAGAACATGTTGCACCAGAAAAATGCTAAGCTTGGTTGCATGACTTAATATAAAACCAATCTTCACCCTTGTCAACTGACCCTGTCTATATCAACATTGTTATGACTTTAAATTACTTACACGGTTTGGTCCATCAGCTTGAGATTCTCTGTAATTGCATCTTACCAGTGCATCTCATTAGCTCTTATAGCAGCAGTTTATGACTGTCATGACAGTTATCAGAAACAGCACTCAGGCCAGTGAGGGAATTTGTATGCAGTTCATCAACCTGCTAGAAATAGCAGCCAATTGTTTCTCAAATCACATTGTGGATAATGTTGTTCTAGAGGTCTCTTAAAAGACAGAATGGTTACAGTTGGAATGTCTTCTGGTTATAGATTTGCTTGATTGGAGTTAATATGAGGCTATACTACAACTACTTGATTTAATAGGCAAGTAACCATGATAACTATATTGATCTTAGAGGGCTTACAGACTCCATGGATATAACTTCTCCTTTCAGATCAAACCACACACCAACTAGTAAGATATATGAGGGGATGCTGAAAAGGTCCTGATTTTGGGTAAAAGAAAATACAGGAGGATCAGTTAATTATGATTTTATTGAACATATTCCCCTCTCAGATTCACACCCTTAGTGCAGCGGTCCTTCAGTTTTTCTAAGCCCTGTAAAAGTACTCAGAAGGTTGGGCCTCTAACCAGGCCTTTTGTGATACCCTTAAAGCCAAGAACTTTTCAACACCCTCGTATGTGTGTGTATGTGTACACGAGGGTGTGCTGAAAAGTTCCTGGCTTTGGGTAAAAGAAAATACAGAAGGATCAGTTAATTATGATTCTATTTAACATATTCTTCTCTGAGATTCCCTCCAGTTTTCTCTAAGCTCTGTAAAAGAACTTGGAAGGTTGGGCCTCCAACCAGGCCTTTTGTGATACCCTAAAAGCCAGGAACTTCTCAGCACCAGCTCATATTTCTAAAAAAAAAAGGAAAGGAAAACGAAATGCAGTGAAGGCCTACTCTTATGATACAAGACATAAGAATGTTCTTCAGTCTGCTTTCTAGCTTCTAGCTTGATTCAAATGCCACATGAAATATTTGTTTATCAGCCACATCCATTCTCTAACCTTCAAATAAATTACACTAATCACTGATACAAACCAGTTCATTTATAATTTCACGTTTCTTCATAGCACTTATTTATTCTTTCAGTCTGACAAGTTCTTTTATAAATAATATAGAGTTTTTCAGCTTATGCCAGCATGAAATATGAATATAAAATATTTAAAAAAAAATTGTTTAACTAAACCTGTATTTAATTGAAAAACCTTTCATTTTTATTAGATATCAAGATATCGATTTCTTATGAAGTCATAAGACTTCAGCTTTGTAAGGAAAAGGAAATGAAATTATGTGATTTTCACATCTTCCAAGAACATTAACAGATAATAATATGAAGGGAAATGGCTACAACTCTTACACTAACTCTGTGTATATTGAATTTAGAAGAACGAAATGAATAGAGAATCTGTATGAAGACCATATACAAGCAATATTTATTTATTCATTTTTTTGCAAACACATTAGGAAGAATTTATGATTCCTCTTATAAGCGTACGTGTTTTTCTCCAGCCAGTTAAAATTATTACTTTTCATGAGATCTTAAATTAAACTAGACTAACAATGCTTCAGCATCTTGTTTAAAATAAGATGTTAGATATGAAAAAAATAAACACCCAAAACATAGAGAGTGAGATTTAATGGCTTAGTATAAAGAGGAAAGGCCACACAGATGACCCTTTCTAGGGTCTTTCCAATTACCAGACCAGAGAGAGAGAGAATTAATCTTAACCTCTTAACCCATTGTGCTTATTTATTCACGTTGTTTTGAATTTATCCTGCTTTATATTGTAGCTTTGAGATTTCATTGATGAGATTGTTTATGTTTAAAATGACATTTTAGGGTAAGTATGAGAGGCAACATCTGGCCAGCTTGAACATAAAGCAAGAAAAATATTTGGGCTGGATATAGCTGGTTTAAATGCTTAAAGGATTAATGTTTGCAATTAAGTGGACTTTGCTAAAAGCCCCTAAGGACCAGGTGGTAGTGTTAAACCATTGTTGTTTTGTTATGTCTGTGGCCCTTGGACGGCCTAGGACTACAGTAGAAGACACTTGCTGTAGGTACCACACACTAGGACTGAACCTGAAACCATGGAGTTGGGAAGCAAGCTGTTTAACCATGCCGTCACACTTGCACCTACATTGTTTACTGCTATAGAAAAGATTCAGCTGTAAAACTGTTTGTTCCAACAATCTTTATAATTTATTTTCCATATATTCTTTACATGCTAGAAGAGAAAAATATATAAGGATATTTATATTCTTGAAAGACAATCAATAGCAGATAATTGCTTATTTTCCTACTGATAATGTGTGCACAAATTACATGATTTTATATAAAATAGGTATATTGGAAAATGTTTTTTTCAAATATGAGCTGACTGAAAAAAAAAAAAAAATAATGAACATGAAACATAATATAGGTGTGTAGCTTGTGCACACCAGAACTGATCTAGGAACATAAAGCCGAGTGTATATTTGTATGTTTCCTTAACCCTTCAGCATTTGCAGGTATGGCTGTGTGGTAAGAAGCTAGCTTCTCAATCACATGGTTCTGGGTTCCCACCTTGGGCAAATGTCTTCTGCTATAACCTCAGGCTGACCAAAGCCTTGTGAGTAGATTTGGTTGATGGAAACTGAAAGCCCGTTGTGTGTGTGTGTGTGTGTGTGTATATATATATATATATATATATATATATATATATATATATATATATCTGTGTGTTTCTTTGTGTCTGTATTTGTCCCCCATCACCGCTTGACAACTGGTGCTGGTGTGTTTATGTCCCTGTAACTTAGTGGTTCGGCAAAGAGACTGATAGAATAAGTACTAGGCTTCAGAAAATAAGTCCTGGGGTCGATTTGTTTAACTAAAAACCATTCAAAGTGGTGCTCCAGCATGGTCACAGTCAAATAACTGAAACAAATAAAAGAATATCTGGCTACAATATTTTAGCTATTTTATATTCAAGATCTGAAGTCTCACACTGCCCCTACAGTGTCATTCTAAAAGTAAATAAATTTATCTCATCATTGAAATCTTGAAGTTATGTATTGATGTATGATTAATTTCAAAATAATGAATAAATAAGCATTACATTTGACAGAGTAAAAGGGTAAAGGGTAAAGCCCCCCTTTGGTCATGAACGACCATAGGATTGCACTTAGAAAGTTACATTCCAAGGCACAAATCCAGCAAGGTTGTTTTATGGAAGACCAGCAGTCGCCCATGCATACCAGCCTCCCCTCTCCACACCACCTATGTTATCCAAGGCAAAGGCCGATACAGCTTGGGACCAGAGACTTCGCAACTCATTTCTACAGATGAGTGAACTGGAGCAACGTGAAATAATGCGTCTTGCTCAAGAACAAACACACAACTCAGTCCAGGAATCAAACTCACTACCTCATGATTGTGAATCTGATGCTCTAACCACTGAACCATGCACCTTCACATTTGACAGATTATCCGAATGCTAAAGGGTTAAAAGGAAGTTTTAGGGTTTTATTGTGAAGGAGCTACAAAAAGGAGGATGAAATTTTTCATTTCATCAAAAATTGGTTGCAGCCAATACCAAATATATTGGTGGTATGAGTATGCAGAGCATCAGGGAGCAGGAGTACTATGATAATACAGTTGAGGAAAATGCATTTGTATACTTCGTTACAATAATGAGAATGAATTTGCACATTTTGTTGATCTGTGCAGATTATGTAAACTATTCGACTTTTGATACCAATGTAGTATTATTTGTATGTAGTATTAGTATGTTTATTACTTCAAGAAGAAATCAAATTCTGTAACACAGAGACAAAGAGTCGAGGATGGTCTGAAGCCCAGCTGCAAAAATTACTGACTTTGTGCCAAAATTTGAAGCCTGTATTAATAGTTATTTCGAACACAAGTAGAAAACTTGGAGTTTATGGGGAAGGAGTTAGTTGATTAAAGCATCTCCAATTCTTGATTTGTAATTCATTTTATTGACCTGGAAGAATGAAAGACAAAACTTACCTTGACATAATTTGAAATCAGTAAAGAGCCAGAACAAATACCACAAGGCATTTTTCTCAATGTTCCAACAATTCTGCCAATCTACTACCCTTTTGTTAATACTGATAATGGTTGCAAATTTTGGCATAAGGCCAGCAATTTCAGGGCAGAGCGTAAAGTCAATTACATCAACCCCAATGCTCAACTGGTACTTATTTTATTGACCCCAAAAGGATGAAAGGCAAAGTTGACCTCAGCTGAATTTGAACTCAGTACATAAAGATGGGCGAAATGCCGCTAAGCATTTTGCCTGGCAACCTAATGATTCAGTTAGCTCACCACCTGAGTTAATATCAATAGCAACAAGAGTTCTTTGTCCAAGTTTTGCTGCATTTTCATATTTCATTTGATGTTAGGGACACTATCCATTATTAATTGCTGAACTGTTTCAAATTCACAAATTTTTCTTATTCTTTTGTGGTTATTGCTTTTGGTTGTTAATTTTCATCAATCTTTTTGTATTATTTTTGTATTATAATTTTTATTTTGCTTGTTACTGGTTACTCTTTTACTTGTTTCAGTCATTTGACTGTGGCCATGCTGGAGCACTGCCTTTAGTCGAGCAAATCAACCCCAGGACTTATTCTTTGTAAGCCTAGTACTTATTCTATCGGTCTCTTTTTGCTGAACCGCTAAGTTACGGGGACGTAAATACACCAGCATCGGTTGTCAAGCGATGGTGGGGGGACAAACACAGACACACAAACACACACATACATATATATATATATACATATATACGACGGGCTTCTTTCAGTTTCCGTCTACCAAATCCACTCACAAGGCTTTAGTCGGCCCGAGGCTATAGTAGAAGACACTTGCCCAAGGTGCCACGCAGTGGGACTGAACCCGGAACCATGTGGTTGGTAAACAAGCTACTTACCACACAGCCACTCCTGTGCTTTATTTTTTTTTTCTTTATAATTATCTATTTTCTTATGGTTGTTCATGTTTTTGCTTCACTTATTTCCAAACCTTGCCCAGTTTTTGCTTTGCTGTCTTCACATAAATGTCTTTTTATAATTTCCACAGTTAACACTTTCTGTTCTTAACTCCAGAACTTTTACGTCTTCATCATTTTAACTGTCTCTTTTCTATGCTTGCATGGTTTACATGAAAATACATTTGAGCAGAGCTTTTTTTTATGACTAGATGCCCTTCTTGATGCCAACTATCACCTGTTTCCAAATGAGATAATAATCCCACCTCCTGTCTGTTGAACAATGAACAACCCAGACATGGTTAAGTGGAGAACTGAAAATGACACTTTGAATGAAGCTTCTGTTTTTACTACTACTGTGCAACATGTCAAGACATGTCAAAAAGGCCCAGACATGCTTTTGCAGTGGACAGCAAGAAGACGCCATCTGTTTAAACAATGGGGCTTTTGTTTACACTCAACAAACACGTGAAGACAAGGGGGAAATCAAATATATCAAAGAAGTATTATTGTGTTGTGGAAAACTGATACTAACCAAATGAGTGGATATTGAAAAAGTATCTAGCATATTAGAATGATGTAACAGACAATAGACAATAAGAGTTTTTTGTTTTAGGTTTTAATACTTAACCATATTGACAGACAAAATTGTGTAAAATGCAAGGTTTAGACAGATAGATAAAAAGCAAAAATTTACTTATAATTAACTGATATGTACCATAAATCCTCGAGTATAGTCTGCCCTTGAGTATAATACGCAGGGGGAATTTTAGGGGGCTGTACCTCTGAAAGACCTAAACCTTGTGTATAATACGCACCTCTTCTCTAACTTGAGTCAAGGAGGTTGATATAACGTCCTTGGTTTGTAAACATATATACTTTATATATACATATATAATTGGTTTGTAAACATATATACTATATATATACATATATACTTTATTATTATTGTATTATCCTTTATTATTATTGTATATATAACAATGCAAACGTATAGCTTTTTTGTGCACTTTGCAGAAAATGAAGAAATAGCAATAATAACATCAGTGGAAAATAAATATAGCTTAAGGTATTTTCATGCCCGACATCACAAAATGCGTCTGAATAAACATTACCGGACTGCAAATAGAGACTTGGACATTGCTTTGAAAATATTTGTCATTTTTAACCTCGTATATAGTACGCACTAGGGATTTTGACCTTTAAATTTCGTGAAAAAAATGTGGATTATACTCGAGGATTTACGGTGTATATATATATATATATATATATATATATAGAGAGAGAGAGAGAGAGAGAAACTGAGACTGGTTTGTTCTTATATCCAAAGGTGTTAATGAAGCTAGCTAGCATCACTTTGGATATAATGACAAACCAGTAACCTTCTAATTGAGTCCAGACACATTGGGGTCCTGGTCACTGTTACACTAACTTTCCACCCCAAACAGTACATCACACTGTACCAAAGATAAATTGGTGACTTCTTTGTGCTAATCCATTCTTGGGAAGAGATGCCAAAAACTATGAATCCTTTAACAACATCCACTATAGTATGAAATCTTATCAACTACCAGGCAATTGGTGGTTCCTTACACTTGTTTCATTTTAGTGTATCCTTTGCTTCAGGACAGGCTACAATTCAGTTCTTCAAGGAACTGATATATGTTTCTCCATACAGATTCTTGTATCCATAAACTTTAACCATTTACCATTTAAACTAGCCATATCTAACCCAAATATTCTACCTGTTTTATGTTCAAACTGGCCAGATGTGGCCTCTTACACCAACTCTACAATACCATTGTAAAAATTAACAGTTAACCTCATAAAAATCTCAAAGCTACAAACAAGGTAATGCATGATTAATTCAAAACAATGTGAGGAGTGGCTGTGTGGTAACTAGCTTGCTTACCAACCACATGGTTCTGGGTTCAGTCCCACTGTGTGACACCTTGGGCAAGTGTCTATTACTATAGCCTCGGGCCGACCAAGACGGAAACTGAAAGAAGCCTGTCGTATATATGTATATGTATGTATATATATATGTCTGTGTTTGTCCCCCCCCCCAACATCGCTTGACAACCGATGCTGGTGTGTTTGTGTCCCCGTAACTTAGCGGTTCAGAAAAAAAGAGACCAATAGAGTAAGTAACTAGGCTTACAAAGAATAAGTCCCAGGGTTGATTTCCTCAACTAAAGGCGGTTCTCCAGCATGGCCGCAGTCAAATGACTGAAACAAGTAAAAGAGTATTACTTTTGACAGAATAATGTGAATGCTAAAGGATTAAATACTAAGGATAGATAAATATACAGATTAACTTGGGGAAAGTGCTGTCTGTTAGAGGCTATGGTCAATGCTATGTGGAAGGCAGACAAACACAAAGACATTACAGGACATCTACATTCAATGCCAAATGAAACAACAGGGTCGATGACAATGACAGCAAGTGTCATAAATCAACAGACTCCGAGGTCAACCAGGCAAATAGTAACAAAGACAGTGACAGGACCAGCAAGGAGAACAGCAGTTGAAAAGAGTGAGAAAAACAAAACATGACCTCCCTCAGTGATAGTGAAGTTTGTTTAACAATTGTCAGTTCCCCTTACTATTGTGTTTTGTCTTTTCAAGAATGGGAAGTTGTTCTCTCAAAGATGTGGTTCTCATATCAATATTTTTCAACAGTACTCTGGTAATATTTTAAAAAAGATTTTTGAATGCTGCATAGAAAAAATGTTCCACTTCTCAACCAAGCTGAGAAGAAGTCATCTTTCTGATCTGTTAACAAAAGGTGTTGCAGTTTCAACCATAGATCTGCCCATTGTAGAAGTTGTCATTTTTCATCTTCATCTTTCTTCAAGCTTCATTCAAATGCATTTGGATCGTGGGATAAGATTTCTTTTAATGTAATGCCACTTTCTTTGTCCTATGAATGAGAGAAATCTGATATTTTATGCTTCAAGGAATTGCATTGAAGCTAAATATATAAGCAGTTGAGCTGTTTTGAATTTCTGGTAGCTTGTATATGATATTCAGTAATCATTTACTCTCTCTCTCTCTCACTCACTCACTCACTCTCTTTCTCTCTCTTTCTGCTATTAATATATATTCAAAATATATGGCTCTATCTTGTAAATTGCATAGAATCTTTTATAAATAAAATCTATTGCACACAGAAAAAAAAAAAACCTAGCAAATCTTCAAAATCAGACTGAAAATACATGTAAAAACGAATAGAGTGCTTTTGTATGAAATCTAACACGATTTCGGTCTTATTATATGAATGGTATTTTCACTTAGATTTTTAAAAGTGGTTGGAAATAGTAAAAGAATTAAATAAAGTCAGTACTGTATATTTTCATTATTGTTATGTGTATTGTTGCAGTGGATTATGATGTTATTTACCATTATTATACTGGCATTATTGTTAAATTTGTTATGGAAAAGTCAAGATAAATTTTCATGAAAAAAGACAAAAGCAGTTATGTGTGTTAGAGAGAGAGAGAGAGAAAGAAAGAGAGAGTGTGTTTGTAACTATATAAATGAAAGTATACATGTTTGAAAATAAATTGCATATAAACATACAGAATCATTGTTTCAAAAAATCATCATTTAAGAAGATATGAATACATAGAAATTCAAATAGGATATTTGGTTGAATAACCATTATTTGATATGATTTTGTTGTAAATGATATTTTACAATACATGCACATGTTTGCACGCATGCACACAAACACACACACGCACACAAACTAACTTAGATATGTTCTTGTGAGTTCCTAGTATATGTATGTGTGTGTAAGTGTACACACACATGCATTATAAATTTGAATGGATGCATTCAGAAACTAAAGAAAAGAAAAAAAAAGGATTGGTGAATAGAAAAAGAGAAGAGGATGTGTTCCAGAAAACTGAATGGAGTGAGATATGGTGAGATAAGGGGGAGAGAGAGAGGGAGAAAGAGTGAGTATCCTATTTGTGAATGAGTTAAGATGAAATTGTGTATTATCTTGTTATTGATGTTGAAGCCATCATATATTTTCCTTTCTGGCTATAAGTTTGTGCCAGTTGCTGTCAAGGCATCAGGTGTTCTAGGACTACCCTGTACTACCAATCTCCTTTGCAAAATAGGGATAACAGTGGCCTGTGGAAGAAATGAGCCCCGCGAGGTGGAGTGGCTGTTGTAGCGAGTGTCCTTTACCATTCTCTGTGGCAACACCATTGCAGTCATTGCTGCAGGGCACAGCTGGGCACCCCACTTGTTCTGGGACGTGTAGCCCACAGCCCCTTCCCCCTCCATTTCCCACTGCTTTATCTTTTGTTTTACCTTTTCCTTTCTTATCTCTTGTCTTTCCTGTTTCTTTGTATCCTATGATAGTTGAAGGCTGTGAGCTGGCAGAAATGTTAGCATGCTGGACGAAATGCTTAGCAGTATTTTATCTGTTGCTACATTCTGAGTTCAAATTTCGCCATGGTCGACTTTGCCTTTCATCCTTTTGGGGCTGATAAATTAATTACCAGTTGCGTACTGGAGTCGATCTAATTGACTGCCCCCCCCCCACTCCCCCAAAATTTCAGGCCTTGTGCATAGAGTAGAAAAGATTCTATGGTGGTTGACTCTTCAGATTGAAAACTATGTTACTAACTGGGAAGAATAATGCACAGGTTAATAATGTTGAAGATGATTCTGTCTCAGTAATTTTGTGCATAGAAAGGTGATGGGGTTGTGCAATGATGTATTAATCAGGAGTTTACATTAGGTTTTGCGGTTGTTATAATTTTGCTCCATTTCCAAATTCTTGAATTTTATATAGTGTTGAAAATGTTGGTGAACTCAATAACACTGTTTGACACAATTTTTGTCCTTGGGTTACCAACTGTTATTTCCTATTTGCTTACCTCTAGAAAGCATGAAAAATGACTAATATTTTCTTAAAACTTTGCTTTTACATTTATTCAAACCCCAAAGAATCCCTCTCAACACTATTCCTGCTAGCGATCACAGGTTCACATATTGTCAACCACTACTCCTGCTCATGATCAGAAATGCACATATCGTCAGCCACTAACAAACATGTTCAAGTGGTTAAGGTCAAGCAGAATATTTGCTATAACAATATTTCTAATCTAGCAACTCAGTACTAAATCTGTCTGAAATCTAATAGAAAATAGGTCAGTTTCAAAACACTTACGTCCGGGACAGAAAAGCAAAGCTTGAAGAGAATAATAGTAATTTTCTTTGATTTCTAGATAGAAGCAAATAGGAAATAATACTTACTGACCAAAGACAAAAAAGGAAATAAGAATTTTGTTACACAGTGTAATTCATTCAGAGTATAGGTATTCTAGATAAATATTTGTGATTTCGTCAGGCAATGCTGCTAATGAATGTTTGGGTTTTCCTGTTGGTTTTTCTGGACAGTTCAAGGTGGAAGCTGCATATGTTACATATTTTTATGCTTTGATCTGTATGGATTTGGGTGATCATGTTTTAAAAAATGCTTGATAAGAAACATTACTCAGGTATGTTGCTTGAATTTGTTACTATGACATGACATGATGCGTAGTGTGATCATTGATATGTTGTAAATGCTTGTAATTATTTTTCTTTAGTGTTTCATGAGTTGTTTTCTTCATATTTGATACTATTGCCTATTATCTAACAAAAAAAAAAAAACAAACAAAAAACAAACCATAAAAAGTGAGGTTGATAGCCTTATGGATTTAGGTAGAGTTTTTTAGGAATTCCAGTCATGCCTTGCTTGTCTGGCTGATGACTTTTTTGATCTCTTTTCAATCATCATCATCATCTAGTGCCTATTTTCCATGCTGGCATTGGTTAGAAGGTTTGATTGGAACTGGTAAACCAGAGCTGCACCAGGTTCCAGTTGGCTGTTTTAGCTCGGTTTCTACAGCTGGATGCCCTACCTAATGCCAGCCACTTCACGGAGTATACCAAGTGCCTTTTACATGTCATTGTTGCCACAAAGTCAATCTCATCAAGTGCCAACCAGTCACTATGAGGTTGGTTGGAAGCAAAGTAGAATGTTCTGAAATTCCTGGACTGAAAGCTATATGAACTACAAGGAGGTATACTAGTATACTGCTACCTCCTTGTAGACGTATGGATAATAACCATGTGGTGTTCATGGTTTTCATGCACTTAGTATAATTTTATAAAACCCCTATACAAACACTCCTGTCTGTATACCCTTGTATGAACCTCTTTTTTCATCCTATCCAACTATGTATATACCCCAGATGTACTTGTGTTGGCATCATTTTCATGGAATGCTGGATTATGACTGTACTAGGAATAAGATGTGTGATAATGGATTACATGAAGCACCCCCTGGCCTCAACACCATCTGATCAATTATGCACAACACATGAAGTGATAATCTGGTTTACCTGTAATAATGCACCATTCAGTGAATGCACAGTGCATCCCCTATGACTGCTGACCAATTAAGCCTATTAACACTTTTGATACCAACCCACCTGAAACTACCTCCGGCTCTGTAGTACAAATGTCTTGTTTTCAAAAGTTCTGAATTAAAATCTCCTACCAAACCTTAATCACAACTTATGTTCCTAACACTAGCTTAATGATGACAAAGTTATTTTACTAAATTCTTTATTATATTTAACCCTTTCATTACCAACCTGGCTGAAATCGCCTCTGACTCTGTAGTACAAATGACTTGTTTTCAAAAGTTCTGAATTAAAATCTTCCACCAGACCTTAGTCACAATTTATGTTCCTAACACTAGCTTAATGATAACAAAGTTATTTTACTGAATTCTTTGTTATATTTAAAATTAATTAAACGAAACACAGCATCTCAACAGAAATATGGTAACAAAAGGGTTAAGTTACAGGTTTGAATGAACCTACATAACTTACTTGGATAGTCTACCTTTTCTTCTTTTTTGTGAATATACCTATGAACTTATAGCTATGTAACAGTGGGTATGCATTTTCAGGGTGGTGGAGTAGTGTAACTTAAGAAACTTTTCTTGCTGTATGTTACAATATTGCAGAGATCCTTGAACATATATATATGTACCAATATGTGTACCTGGATGCTTCAGTGACTGTATATGTGTATGTCTGTGTGTGGATACTTAGGTCTGGCATAGTGCGCATGGGTATTTTATATGGGATGTAAATGTTCATGAATGATAGGGTGAGGAGTGGGCAATACACCATATGCCACTTACCACATACTATGGAAATTCCTGTGAACACACAATTTGCTTGTTTGCCAGAGAGCAGAATGTTTGATGTTGAAACCATAAACTTGTCAATGAACTGACCATTTGCTTCCTTTGCCTTTGATTTGTAATGGGTTGCACATACTATAGCTGTTATTCTTGATTTTATTATTATTATTATTATTATTATTATTATTATTAAGTAAGGTGGTGAGCTGACAGAATCATCAGCACACTGGATGAAATGCTTGTCAGTATTTCGTCTGCCACTATATTCTGAGTTCAAATTCTGCTGCGGTTGACTTTGCCTTTTATCTGTTCGGGGGTCGATTAATTAAGTACCAGTTGCACACTGGGGTCGATCTAATCGACTGGCACCCTCCCCCAAAATTTCAGGCTTTGTGCCTATAGTAGAAAGGATTATTATTATTAGAAAATTACTATTTTTAAATCTCACAACGAGAGATATTCAGCAACAGTACTTTGGAGTAAAGATTTTTTTTGCCAACATAACATGGCAGTCCTGATTTAGGATGAATGTTGCTGTAATTTAGCCCCAGGAGACATCGTCTCCAGCTGGCAATACGACATGATCTGTGTCCTTATATTTTCAAACAAGGGAATCTAACACCCCCACCCAGCTCAAAACAATATCTATGTATTGCGATTTCTGATATTTTTAAAAAAAGTAATTTTCTAATTTATAAATCAGTGACTAGTTGTCACTTTGAAAACTATATATTTCAAACGGGAATTCTTCTGTGCTGATGAAGGGAAATAACCCAGAAATCACGATGACAATCTAGGGACATTCCATGACTACCAATGAGATTGATCAGGTACCGGACAAGGATTCTGGATTATTTTCTCAATGTTTTTAATTTTTGAGAGTTATCGGGTTCATTTTTAATATTCTCATTTGTGAGAGCAGTCGAGTTTATTTCAGATATTCTCATTTTAAAAATCATTTCCGGCTAATCGTTGAGAGAACGTTGGCGTTGCCTTGGCAGAGGTTTGCGCTCTCTGAGTGCTCTTGTTATTATTATTCATTATTATTATTATTGTCATTGTTACTGTGGCCGGTATTGTTGTTGTTGATGTTGTCCCCATCATTGAGTCCACATGATTCTGGTTATCAATTTTCTTTCATTCTCGATTGTGCATATATAGGAATAGTTTTGATTGTGTAGCTGTATCTGCACATATGGGTGTGAATGAGTGTGGCCTGAACCTTTCTACTGTTTACTATGTCCTGTTGCTCTGTATTCCACCACTCTACTGATGTTGTTGATAACTATACTATACTTTATTTTTCTTGCTAAGCACTGACGAAGTGTTTGATAAGATTATGTAATTTTCAACCAGTAGTTATGTAATCCTAACAGTTGATTTATTGAAACACGTGTATGTTTTGCAAAGCAAAAAATATCATATATGTTTTCTGTATTTTATTAATACTATTACATGGCTTGTATTCTGCACATGAGCATATCCCGTGATACCCTTTGTCTGATTACACTGGATATAGGAGTGGGGTGGGGAACATACTACAAAGCCTGAACTTTTTATTACATTACATTTTATATTTTGTGTGTGTGCACGCATGCCTTCACGTCTGTGTGTATGTGTGTATATGCATATATAAAATCTTTCATAAGTTAAACCATTACAGAATATAAAGAGTTCCTTGTTAGAGGTATATATTGATTGAGTTCTTGAGCAATAACATTTATTCTATATGTGATGTTAGTTAATCAATAAATACATTTCCCTCTCTTTTTTTTTTTTTCCTGATATGTCTAAGTGGAAACTACTTATATTTTATCATTTGTTTACATCTCTCTGAAACATATTCCAGTTGTGAATATCTACTTATTGATTTGTTTGTGTATGGAACCTAATTAGATTACTTTGTATTTTCAACTTTTTTTTTTTGGTGAAATTTAATTAAGAAATTTGTACTTTCCATCAAAATGAAAAGCATTTACAATATTATTAACCTTTTCCAAATCATAACTTTTTCAAATTGATTTCATTAGTTTTCCTTCCTATTTATTAGGTAAAAGAAACAAAATACATCAAAGTAAAGGTATTTAATAGTATTTATTTATCATAGTTCTGATATTTAAAAAAAAAAAAAAAGAAGGCAAGTTAAAATGTCATGTTCAGTAAGATACATATCTTAATAAAAGCTTTGTGAATTTTTGTTGATTAAAATTTATATAATATTGCGAATCTGTTTTGATTTTTTAAATTTATTTAATAGCTATTCAGGCAACTTGAAAAGCTAACCATATGTAATTTTTTATGAATATCTGACAACAATTTTCACGTGGTTTCCGGATTGTACATTCAAATAAGTCCTATTTCTTTTAAGAAGTTAATCTGAGGAGGCATATCAGTAAGCATAGCTTTATCAGGCTATTCCCAATAATAGAGGTTATGATTAATTAGGTTAGCTTAAATGTAGTTATCAATGGTTTTAACTAAATGGACTCTTACAGATTCTGTGGTTGAAGATCTAGAAGAATGCAATATATATATAAAAAAAAATAGATTCCAATTTTTAAAGTTTCTGCTCTTTATTTTCACAAGACGGCAGTGATTTTGTTCCTTTCTTTCAATTTATTACTTTAATATTATATTTTGCACTTAATGACTTTTTATAATCATGGTATTAATGCAGTAAGTAGATCATCGTTATCAGCAGCAAGAGCATTTATCATCTTGATGTTTGTTTTTCTGTACCAACTTTACAGATGTGAATTATAACATACTTTGAGCTATAATAATCTTTGGTTTTTCATGATTTCCACTTATCAAGTCTTTCTTGGTTCATTTCCACCACACTTCCCACAGATACACTTCACATCCAACTCCTGGGACTTTTTTGCTCAATATATTTCATCCATTCATATCACTTGTGACCATCTCATCTGCACACACAATCCAATGACTTTTATAATTATCCACTTGCTTAGTTCAATTGTGCTTGGTCTTTTCCTATCAGTTAGCCAATGCTAGTTTTCTCTGATCCTACTGTTTACTTTTTTTCTATAAGTCCATGTTGTACGTGGATGCTGAAGATGTGACAACTGAACGTTTTACTCAATCTTAGGAACAAGCTGACTTAAGTTAGGAAATTTATATACTGTGGAAGGAAGTGATACAGAAGTAAATGAAAACCAGAAGTACAAGACCGCAGTGAATACAGGTCGTCGTTGACGTACAACCTATCCGACTTATGACCAATCGACTTTACAATGATTGGCACGCCAACTCCCGGCAGCAATAATAAATAGTCCAGTTGAAACCTAATCGGTTTAATTTCTTAGAAATTAACCCATCTACGGATGATGTCAGCTAACAAATGCTTCCCTTAGGAATGGTTATTGATCGCCACTGTGGTTATCCCAAGTGTTGGATCAATATCCTGTCGCAGAGACATCAAGGCACTGCTCGAGACTCCAAAATTTTTATCTAACACCAGTATAATAGTATAATACAGAATGCTGTGTGTGACTTTTACTTGAGAATGTATCTTAAAAATGTAAAAATATAAAACAAAGCTATGTAGACCTACAGGCCGACTTACGACCAAATTGACTTACGACCAGTCAGTCGGAACCAATTGTGGTCGTAAGTCGACGACGACCTGTAATGGGTTAGGAACATCATTACAACAGTTCATACACACATATCCATTTAGCTAAACTTAACTTATTTCTAGTTGCTAATTTCAGTGCTTTCTTGCCTTTCTGGAAAAAATTGTCATTACGCTAATGACTTTTCCTCTCATTACTAATTTACTTTCACATGGCTAAAAATTCTGTTTGGCTCACTGCAACAAGTATGTTAACTTATACCTTACTATATATTCTTCATGCAGAAGTTGCCTGTGAGAAATTCTTTAATGTCATTATATAATAAAAGTTTGTCAAAATAATTTTTGGCTACTATAAAATACTTCCACAAGGTAGAATTCTCTGGAAACAGTTATCCTGTATGTAAGCACTATGAACTTTCTCTCTTTCCTCTCTATTGCTAAACTGCCAAAACTCTCTGAAGAAAAGAAGAAAGAAAAAAAACCCCACACATTCCATGAATTTTCTTCAGGCTAATTATTTCTATCTTTAATAAAATGTCTCACTTCATAAAATGTTTCATTAATAAATCACAGGTTATATTATGCTGACAAGTCCAACTAAAAACTGAAATAGTGCTATACATGATAATCATGAACTAGAAATTCACAAATAAATAAATAAATAAATACATAAATTTGTGAATTCTATGAATGTTTTACTTTATATTTCCTTACTTTCAAATACAAATTTCTAATCCTAATAATTATGTAGAAATGATTACCTTGGAATAACTGTGTCCACTAGGGAAAAGACATGTAATGTTTAAGATAATTATCATAATGAAATTTATTTAACTTAAAATGAAAAATATACGAGATATATATATTATATATAACTCTTTCTGTTGTTTTACAGCCATTTCTGCATATTTGCAAGCATGGAATGGTGTATTTGATGATGCAGTTAGTTTTACTGCTTTGTATCCTGTTTGGTCAACGCCATCATCCTCATCATCTAACATTCAATTTCATTGCTGGCATGGGCTGCACCAGATTCCACAGTCTGTTTTGGTTTTTATGGCTGAATGCCTTTCCTAATACCAACCACACCACAGGGTGTACTGGGTGCTTTTTACGTGGTAACAGCACCCACACCAATGCTTTTTACATGGTACCCTGATTTTAGGAACTCAGTTCTGTTGTGGTGAGGCAGGTCTTCTTGAGTATAGCAATGTACCACATATTTCAGTCTTCTGTCATCTCCTTCATAAGGCTCAGTGTTTTGAGGAAAATTGCAGTTATATACTTTGCTGAGGACTTCATTGCAGCAACATTCTAAGAATTGAAGCTCTGACCATGTAGACCAACACTTTAACTTCACTATCATGTTTTCCTAATATTTATGTATTCTATCACTGTTTTATAACATTCACTTTTCCTTGTTTACATGAGTGAAACTCTGTTTGTTGAGGTAGAATTTCTTATTTCTTTATTGCCCACAAGGGGCTAAACATAGAGGGGACAAACAAGGACAGACAAAGGGATTAAATCGATTACATCGATCCCAGTACGTAACTGGTACTTAATTTATCGACCCTGAAAGGATGAAAGGCAAAATCGACCTCAGCGGAATTTGAACGCAGAATGTATATATATATACCGCCTGACTGGCCTTTGTAGGGTTTTCGAGCGAGATCGTTGCCAGTGCCCCTGGACTGGCTCTTGTGCGGGTGGCACATAAAAGACACCATTTCGAGCGTGGCCGTTTTCGTGCGGGTGTAGCCAAGACAAACATACACACACACACACACACACACACACAAATACATATTTATACACGATTGGCTTCTTTCAGTTTCTCTACCAAATCCACTCAGAAAACTTTCGTCAGTCTGAGGTTATAGTAGAAGACTCTTATCCAAAATGCCATGCAGTTGGAATTTGAACTTCTTAACTGCACAGCTATGGCTGTGTCCTTGCATTGCCTGCATCTATATATATACACAAAACATAAGTCATCATAAATACATATATAGGTGCATGGTTTCATATTTGCAGACATATACATTACTTTGTTTATCTTAAAGTATAAATAAATTTGTTTTAATGATTATTTGTTAAAAACAAATATTGCTATTTTGAAAATAGGAAAATAATAATTGGATGACCTATATAGACTTGTTTTATATTACATGCGTTACACTGTGAAACAAAATTTTTATTTATTTATTCTTGTGTTTGGTCAGTAAGTGTTATTTCCTATTTGCTTCTATCTAGAAATCAAAGGAAATGACTACTATTCCCTTCAAACTTTGCTTTTCTGTCCTGGACATCAATGTTTTGAAACTGATCTATTTTCCATTAAATTTCAAACAGATTTAGTACTGAGTTGCTAAATTAGAAATATTATTATAGCAAATATTCTGCTCAATAACATAGATTTGCTTGACCGTAACCACTTGAGTATGTTTGTTAGTGGTTGACGATATGCACATCGCTGATCATGAGCAGTAGTAGTGGGGGAGCATCATAGCCATGTGTTGAGGAGGATTCTTTGGGGTTTGGATAAATGTTAGAAAAGTAATATTTGAAGGAAATATGAGCCATTTTTTATACTTCCTAGAGGTAAGCAAATAGGAAATAACAGTTGCAACCCAAGGACAAAAGTTGTGCTACACAGTATTTTATGAATTAAATCTGCAGTGAAGGAGGCTTAGGAAGGCCTTCTGCTAGGTAAAAAGAAAGCAAAAATGAGGGTAACTGAAAGCTGCTGGCTTTTGAGATGAAGAGTATGACTACTGCTACAATTTTACTCACAGCACTAGTGGTTGAAGCTCTGAGGATAGCCAAAGTGGACAGAGATCAATGAAATCACTTCATTCTTAGAGCCATTAGCACTAAGCACTGATGGGGTAGGGAGTCAAGAGGCCAAGAGTCTCCTTCAGCACTGAGTTGATCAAACAGCAGTTCCACCCCATTCACCAACTTGCAGGAGAGGAGAGCAAAATATTAATAATAATAATAATAGAATGGACAACAGAGCAGAAAGTGATAAGTGCAGAATCTGTGGACAAAACAGTGAAACCGTATGGCATATTACCAGCCATTGTATGCCACTAGCCCAGAAGGAATATAAGAGACGCCATGACAATATAGCCAGGCTTGTCCATTGGACACTTTGCAACAAGTATGGACTTGACAGAGTAAAACATTGGTACGACTACAAACCTGAAGGCATCGTCAAAAATAGAAATGCAAAGATCCTATGGGATTTTATGATTCAGTGCTGGATCATAGATATAGCATGCCCAGCTGACAACAAGGTATGCAATAAGGAAGAAAGAAAAGTCGAGAGATATGACAGGTTAGCTTGGGAAGTTAAGCAGTTGTGGTCAGTGAAAAAAAGTAGCAGTAGTACCAATAATTGTCGGAGCCCTGAGAACAGTGAGCAAAAATCTCGAGAAGTACGTGGAACAAATAGGGGCTGCAATAAGGGTAGAGCACTTGCAGAAAACAGCACTGCTCGGAACCGCTCGAATACTCCGGAAGGTGCTCGAAAAATAAGAGGTGTTACCTTAGTTCATTGGTAGTGAACAGCTGACACTGTAGTACATCTCCAGTGTTAGATGCTGTGCAAAGGCAATAATAATAATAATAAAATATAATGATCCCTAACTAAAGGCAAGTGAGAGGTTGGAAGTTCCTGAGAGAGAGACACTCACCTCTCCCACAAAAGGATTGCCCTTGTTTGTAATTTTTTTAAAACTAAATTTTTAAGTTCTGTTTGACCACTCCTCCCATTTATTACATGTATGTACAAATTCTCACATGACTGCCAAACCCTTTTTTTTTTGTAACACATTTTGCATGCATGAATGGGCTTTTGTAGGAGGCAAATAATGAAAGCTGTCTCCCCACCTTCCCCCCTCCTCATTCACTTCCTCCTCCCCCTCCACCTCCCCCCTGCTTTACCTGCTTCACCTTTTCCTTCCCTCCTCCTTATAGTTGTCATTATTTTTATTAAGGCTTCCTGTTGGCAGACCAAATGCTTTGGGTCATCAGATGAAATGCCTAGCAACATTTCTTCTGGCTAATTATGTTCTGAGTTCAAGTTTCACCCTCTCAGGGTGCATAAAATAAATTGCTGTCTTTGTGCTAAAATTAGAAAGAATTATTATTATTATTATTATTATTATTATTATTATTATTATTATTATTATTTTTATTATTAAGGCTCTGAGCAGGGGCAAAATCATTAGTGCATCAGACAGGATGCTTAGCCCCATTTCCTCAGATTCTTTCATTCTGAGTTCAAATTCTGTCAAGGTCAACTTTGCCTTTCATCCATTCAGGGTCAATAAAATGAGTACCAGTTAAACACTGGGGCGTTCATGTAATCAACTAACCCCATCCCCCCTTAAAACTGCTGTCCTTGTGCTAAAAATTTGATACTAGTATTTTTTTATTGTTATTGTTATTACTATTATCATTATAGTCATTATTGTTGATGTGGTGGTGGTAGTGGTGGTGGTTATTATATATGTATAGAGTTCTGACCTTAACTCAGTTTTCAGTCAATGTGCTCCATCTTTTATGAGTTGAACATATTTGTTTGCTTTGTTCTCATTGAAGAATGTCATTTAAAAGTAGGTTGGTTAGCTATATTTAAGTAGTTGCTATGCTTTCCATAAAAAAAATTTAAAAAAGGGAATGTTTGTAGACTATTACTTTCAGACTAAGGGATTATTGTTACTAGTTTTGTTTTTAATTTTTGCTTTTAAAGATTAGTTTATATGTAGTTAGCTGTTGTTTTCTTTATCTCATTTTTATTTTTCTGCTGTCTCTGTGTTTCTGAGTCTGATGTTTTTTATTCTCTCTGTCCCAACACACACAAACACACGCACGCACACACACATACACACACACCTTGTATATATATTTCAATACACAAAGTTCATGAATAGTTAAGCTATCTGTCACTAATTTCTTTCCTAAAAGACCAACTACATATAAATAAACGTATGCAAGACAGGATTGGAGTATAGATATAAACTATTTAATTTCAGAAGCCATAAGATTAGCAATAAATATAAGAATGTTTATCAATTGCAAGTTGGTATCAAATGCTTCACAAACTGAAAGGAACTTTTGTTTCCAATGAAAATGAAAGTTATAGTGATTACTCGTGGTTATAAACCATCTCCATTGTTGTCGTTATTATCTTAATCAACATCAAAGTTGTTGATATTGTTGTTGTTATCTTTTGATGTAACATACCATTCTCTTTTACTCTTTTACTTGTTTCAGTCATTTGACTGTGGCCATGCTGGAGCACCGCCTTTTAGTCGAGCTAATCGACCTCGGGACTTATTCTTTGGAAGCCTAGTACTTATTCTATCGGTCTCTTTTGCCAAACCATTAAGTTACGGGGACGTAAACACACCAGCATCGGTTGTCAAGCGATGTTGGGGGGACAAACACAGACATACAAACATATACACACGCATACATATATATATATATATATATATATATATATATATATATATGTATATACACATATACGATGGGCTTCTTTCAGTTTCCGTCTACCAAATCCACTCACAAGGCTTTGGTCGGCCCGAGTCTATAGTAGAAGACACTTGCCCAAGGTGCCATGTAGTGGGACTGAACCCAGAACCATGTGGTTGGTAAGCAAGCTACTTACCACACAGCCACTCCTACACACATTGCTGCTTTTATTTTCCCATGATGCAATAGTTTAGCTAGAAATGCACACTAATCTCTTTAGCTTGTCCTGATTTTTGATAATTTTCTTCAATTAAAACATGGTTTTGTTTTTGGAATCTGGAATATGTCATCTTGTTAAAAGAATAACACCCAGCTAATATAAATAAATATATAAACAAACAAGTAAATATATAAGAGAAAGATACTTACTGTACATTTCATTTTATCTGTATTTACTGAGTGAAAATATTCCAGCTAAACCACTTGTGTTTCAATATGATTTGCTATTTCTTTTTGCCTTTTTAAAAAAATTTTTTTTTTTTTTGGTGACAGAATTAATCTGTCACTCAGTTTAACTTAGTGCTTTTAGCAGAGCCTACACTTCTGCAAGTATTCAAACCAAGTTTCAGGTCTTAGGATAATTTCCTCCCTTCCTTCCACCCAACTGTTTTTAGTGACCCTGAAAAATGTCATAGACACCATCCTTTTCCCCTCTGACTAAGCCATAACAAAAACACACACATACACACACATTCCATGAATTTTTTCCAGATTGTCATGCTGATAATTTCGCTATTTCTGAAAAGAATGAAATAGTGCTATACATGACTATTATGTTCTTTATTGCCCACAAGGGGCTAAACATAGAGGGGACAAACAAGGACAGACGAACGGATTAAGTCGATTACATCGACCCCAGTGCGTAACTGGTACTTAATTTATCGACCCCGAAAGGATGAAAGACAAAGTCGACCTCGGCGGAATTTGAACTCAGAACGTAACAGCAGACGAAATACCGCTAAGCATTTTGCCCGGCATGCTAACGATTCTGCCAGCTCGCCGCCTTTAATATGACTACATGACTATTGCCAACTTGAAATTCATAATAAGTAAAGAAAAATGAAAAAAAGTATATGAATTCTATGCATCTTTTCAATTTATCCAGCCATTCACCTTCTCTGCCCACTATTCCTGGTGGTGTCATGGAGACAGAATTCTCAGGCACCTCTTCCATACGGTCCTATCAGAAGCAATCATCATTACACTTTCCAGTTGCATTCCTAAGTGTGACCAACTGAATTTTAAATTCAAATTTCTAATGCTTCCAAATATTATGAAGAAAGGATTATTTCCCTTGTACTTGCTGCTACCACTAGGGGAACCACATGTATTTGCAAAAATGTATTTCAAAACTTTAATCGTTCAGTCACTGTCTCCATTGCTATCACCATCTCATATTCTCTCTTTGTTTGGTAGTTTGTGTTGCTTTTTTTTTCTCATTGTCCATTACTTCATTCTAAATCTAGCATTAGGTCTTTTATCTCATAACACTGTCCATGCCTTTCTCATAAAGGGGGGAATGTAATTTTATGAGACATGGCAAATCTAGAAGTGTAGCTTCTTGGAAATAAAGCTGATATTTCATTAGTATACAGATAACTTTCAAATGTAGGAAAACAAGTATTTTTAGACTACTGGTGCAATAAATACAGTTAGATAACTCTCTGGATACTAATTCTTGAATATTTCCATCAGAATCAAGAAAGATTGCTTCTGAAGCAATACCAATAGTTGTAGTAGTAATGGTAGTGATTGCGATATGTTCACTTTAATGATATTTAATCTAATCTAAAAACAAAAAATAAACAATCCTATCGCTCAAGCCTGTATTGCATTTACTGATTGGATTCATCAGCTAGTGTTGTTTATTCTGTCATTTGGTATTTTGCATTATTTCCACTGTTTTCTCTCTGTCTGTTATGGAAATCTATTGGAAAGGTTCCTTTTACATTGTTGTCATCATCTTCAACATTTATTTTGAAATGTAATAATGGTTTCAAATTTTGCTACAATGGCAGCAATTTCAGGGGGAGGGGATGAGTTGATTACATCGACTCCAGTGTTCAACTGGTGCTTATTTTATTGACCCTGAAAAGATTAAAGGCAAAGTCGACCTTGGCAGAATTTGAACTCTGAACGTAGCAATAGGTGAAATACTACTAAGCATTTCATCCAGCATGCTAACGATTCTGCCAGCTCACTGCCTTTTTTTTTTTTTTTAAATGTAATAATAGAAACCCATGCCAGCAATAGTTGATCAAAGGCATTCTTCCCATGACCATCCCATCTTTTATTAAAACTATATCTAGAACTGTTATCCAATGTATCCTACATTTTTAAACATAATAGGAGGTGATTTAACCCTTTAGCAGTGAAGGCGCACGGCTTAGTGGTTAGGGCATTCAACTCACAATCATAAAGTCGTGAGTTCGATTCCTGGTGATGCATTGTCTCCTTGAGCAAGACACTTTATTTCACGTTGCTCCAGTCCACTCAGCTGGCAAAAATGAGCAGTACATGTATTTCAAAGGGCCGGCCTTGTCACGCTATGTGTCACACTGAGTCTCTCTGAGAACTACGTTAGGGGTACACATGTCTGTGGATTGCTCAGTCACTTTCATGTTAATTTCATGAGCAGGCTGTTCCGTTGATCGTATCAGCTGGGACCCTCGCCGTCGTAACCGACGGAGTGCTCCTTCCTTCTAACCCTTTAGCATTCAGATTACTCTGTCAAATGTAATGCTTATTTATTCACATTGTTTTCAGTTAATCAAGTATTATCTTGTAGCTTTAAGATTTTGATGATGTGATTGTTTATTTTTAAAATGATTTTGTAAGGCAGGTATGAGAGGCTGAATGTAGCTAGTTTGAACATAAAACTGGTAGAATATTTAGGCTGGATATGGATAGTTTAAATGCTAAAGGATTAAGGGAGATTTAGTTGTTGTTAGGGCCTGTGAAGACCATGTATACAACCTCTTTCACCTAACCAAATCAAACTGATGGAAATTCATCTTTTCAGTTCTTTCAGTTCTAGTATTTAATGAAAAATCACCTTTTTCTAAATGACTTTTTCACCTTCACTTCTTTTATGACATTAGCATAAAATTAGGAAAATCTCTACCTATTTGTTGAGATTTTTAATAAATGTCATTATCGTTATAATTTTGTTGACCATTTTTCCATGCTTGCATGGACCAGATGAAATTTATTGAGGTAGATTTTCTACAATTGGATGCCCTTCCCAGTGCCAACTATGGTAGAAGTATAATCAATTTATTGCACATAATTTTTTTTCAAATGATTGTCAGCTTTATATACCTTTACAAAATTATTTTTCGATTCTTTCATTACTTGTTAATATTTCTGTTTTAATTTACCTTTAATGCATCTGTTTTATATTTTCTTTTAAATCATTGACAGAAATATTCATCAGAGAAAATAATGGATATTTGTGTGAAAAACGTATTTTCAGTCAAAACTAGAGACTACGAAAAATGTTTCGAATTGCAACCTTCACTGAATTTTGACCAGAATTTTCCACTGTTAGACATGCCAGATGAATTACTTAACAATGAGAATAAAAACTCGTTAGATGCTTTTGAAAACCCTGCTGTTGAGTATTCAGGAAATAATTCTCATATTCCATCCAAGAGATCATGTTCCTCCAAAGAATTTGATCTCAGTTTCCAAAGATCTTTTGTGTCTGCTCGTCAGTTAAGCCAGTCAGTCAATGATTCCGTGAAATCTGAAGTTGTACAGAGAGAAAATATAAGTGGGGAAGATTTTGTTGTTCCAACTTGTAACCTAAATGAAAATCTGTATGGAGATCTAGATGGTGAGTCATTGAAAGATAATGACAGGTCCAGCAACCAGTCTTCAGTTGAGGCTGGAAATCTTTCTGAGAGTAATTACAAGTCTGTTGAAAATATTGAAAGTAATAAAAAACACCAAATAAAATCAGAAAAGATAAAACCAATGTTTGGTAATCAAACAAAAAAGATTCTTAAGCTCAAAGATAATAATAAATCATCCAAAAATAGTGGCAATATTGAAGAAATAAATGGTAAACAAGTAGCAAAAACCAATACTGCAAGTCCGCTTAGTAATAAATCTTCTCTAAAAGAGAACTCTGGAGACAATCAGGATAAACTTCACTGCAAAGCTAAAAGCCATGTTATTCATAAAACAAGCTCTCTGCAGATGCCAAGCAAGAATAAAAACCAAAATCCTTCTAAGAAAAGCAAATCTTCTAAATCTAAACAAGAAAACAATGGATCTTGTAAGAATGTTTGTGAAGTTCCAAATTTTGAACAGTCTAATAATAATAATAGTAATAATTTTGCATCTGGCAATTTGAAAGAAAATGAAGAAAGTGAAAATGACAGTGTTTCTAATAAGGTAAAAGAAAAAAATTCTCAAAAAGTTCCACCTCTTAAAATCTCTGCTATAAATTCTGAGATTCATGGAAATTTTCCAAAATTTAAATCTGATTTAACAGAGAAATATGTGAAAGAAAATAAGAAACAAAAAAGAATGAAGTCTAAGAATACATCTTCAAACAGTTCTAATGATACACCAGCTTCTTCTGATGTTAGAAAAACCTTTTCGATGGTTGTCAGTGAGCAAATTGCTGAGTCTAATAGTAATATGATTACAGAAAGGGAGACAGTTATTAAAAAGCTTGAAAATTATAAGATTCCATTGAAGTCTAAAACAGCTGACAAGAAAAAAACTGAGAGAAAGGATGAAAAAGAGAATAATGGAAATATATCTAATGAGAAAGGTCCGGCTATTGTGTCACCTACATTTGCTGACATGAATAGTATGAATAAGCCAAGCAAAGATGACTCTGTTGACACAGATGATGAAGATAGCATTTCAGATCTTTTCCAGAAAGAAAATATTTATGAAACTTTGGAAAATATTAACAACTCAAAACAGAATGAACAGATATCGATTGCAAGAAAGATTGGTCTTCCTACAAGTGATTCTGAAAACAGTGTTGCTATTGAAAAACCAGTCAAAAGTAAACCTAAACTGAAATCTAAATCTGACAAACACGATAAAAATAAATCAAAGTCAATAAAGCACAAGGAAAAAGATTCAGCATCTAATAAAACACTTCATCTTAAACAGAGTACTCATCAGTCTCCAGACTCATCAGCTAAAAAGATATCATCAAAAAAAATTAAACATTCATCTAAGGCAACTGAAGGCATTTCTTGCAAAAAGTCCAAAGCTCCTGATATATTTGATAAAAAGCAGGTTAAAGACAGCACTTTGGCTGTTTCTAAAAAGAAAAGAACACATATTGACAAAAACACTGAAAACATCAAGCTCAAAAAAGCAGATTTTAAAACAAAGTCTTTTAAGAAAAATAGTAAGTATATATATATATATATACACATTATTCATTTACCTATCTTCAAGCAGTTGAATGCTAAGTAAACTCTTCATGTCTTTTATGCAAAAATTTCCAATCCTCAGTCAACTATCAGCTTTCTCTAAAATGTTTTGTAGTGACACTGTGTAACAAAATTAAAAAATTTTTTTTTGTTTTGGTCAGTGTTATTTCCTACTTGCTTGTTGTTGGCACTCCATCGCTTACGACGTCGAGGGTTCCAGTTGTTCCGATCAACGGAACAGCCTGCTCGTGAAATTAACGTGCAAGTGGCTGAGCACTCCACAGACACCTGTACCCTTAATGTAGTTCTTGGGGATATTCAGCTTGAGACAGTGTGACAAGGCTGACCCTTTGAATTACAGGCACAACAGAAACAGAAAGTAAGAGTGAGAGAAAGTTGTGGTGAAAGAGTACAGCAGGGTTCGCTACCATCACCTGCCGGAGCCTCGTGGAGCTTTAGGTGTTTTCGCTCAATAAACACTCTCAACGCCCGGTCTGGGAATCGAAACGCGATTCTATGACCGCGAGTCCGCTGCCCTAACCATTGGGCCATTGCGCCTCCACCTATCTAACTGTAGCAGAAGCACAACCAACAGCAGAACATATGAGAATGAGTAACACCATCAACCATGATCCTGTAGCGATGAAATCAATTGTGTCCCCTTTTATTTTAATTGCAACACATAGAAAAAAATGGATGAGTCCACATAAAACTTATATATGTCATGTGACTGGTGGTTTTTAATTATTTAAACAAACATACAACATTTATTATATATTCATTAGGAGTTCAATACACGGTACATTCTTTCAGGGTTGATAAAATAAGTACCAGTCAAGCACTGAGGTCAATGTAATTGACTTACTCCCTCTCCTGAAGTTGCTAGTCTTGTGCCAAAATTTGAAATTAGTAATTAAATGAAGATTTCCAGTATTAATATTAAGCCATAAATTTATTTTGTTGGATTACAAATGACTCAATCTAGTTCACTCCATATTTTGTACTTGGTACATAGCTTATTGACTCTCATAGGATGAAAGACAAACTTAATCCCAGGAATGGCTGTGTGGTAAGTAGCTTGCTTACCAACCACATGGTTCCGGATTCCGTGTTCAGTCCCACTGCGTGGCATCTTAGGCAAGTGTCTTCTACTATAGTCTCGGGCCGACCAAAGCCTTGTGAGTGGATTTGGTAGACGTAAACTGAAAGAAGCCCGTCGTATATATGTATATATATATGTGTGTGTTTGTGTGTCTGTGTTTGTCCCCCTAGCATTGCGTGACAACAAATGCTGGTGTGTTTATGTCCCTGTAACTTAGCGGTTCGGCAAAAGAGACCGATAGAATAAGTACCAGGCTTACAAAGAATAAGTCCTGGGGTCGATTTGCTCGACTAAAGGCGGTGCTCCAGCATGGCCGCAGTCAAATGACTGAAACAAGTAAAAGAGAGAGAGATCTAGAACTCATATTGGAAGAACATGAAGTACTCGGAGGCATTAGATCCTCTTGCAACTACGAAAATAACAAGCAAAAAGAACCCAAAAGTGGTTATTTTCTTGATGCTATTATGTTTGTAAATAGAATTAAAATATGCAAGATCATATGTCATGTATAACAAAAGGAATCTTCTTTTAACAAGTGTTTGGTTGATAACAAGAACCATTGTCTTATAATTGTATGTTGCTCCAACTAGATGCTAAAGTTCAAATTAATGAAAGTCATTTCAGCTCAGGAAAATACTTGCATGTTGAAAATGGATATGAAGCAAATGTATGAAACAAAAAATTGACTTAAAACAATTAAGAAAAGAAATTTGATTGACGTCTTTCTTAGTAACACAACATTGTATAATGAATTAATTAATCAATTGTTTTTCCAATTTATATATATTTTTTTTTATCAGATGGTTTTGCTGCAGGTAATTTTAATTTAGTATTTCAAAAAATATTATTTGAATTTATGTCTGTACTGGTATTGTATTAAAAATTAAGTGCTATTGTTATTGATCTGTAGATTCCAATAGCAGCATTTGACTTGTACATTAACTATTATGTATAAATAAAGAATGTGGTTTGATGTGGTTTTGAAATAGGAAATACATGGTGTAGCCATGTACTTACTAATATAGGTTTGAATTTATTGTTTGAACTGCTTTTAGAATCTATGAGAACTGGTGTATAGGGTTTCATACTTGAATAAATTTAATTTTTAGAATGTTTAACTTTCTAAAAGTATTCTACTTCCCTTGAAGAGATTGGTAGATTAATCAAAAATAGAACAATTTAAGTAAGAAGTACACTTCCTTCTTGTTGATTCTGACATCTATATATGGAAATATTGATTTACTTCAATAAAATGCTATATGCTGATGATATAAAAGATCTGTGCAATTTTTGAAGAAAGAGCTTATCTTAATAAAACGAAGAAAGGAAAGAAAGATGCAAATTTTGCCTATTTGAAAAGGCAAATGAATCAAAACATTTTGTCTAAATTTATCTTATGTGAAAGTTCAGAATATGTTATATTGAACCACAAACTTCTATCACTCACGAACAAAGATGCTGATATTGTATTCAGTTGGACAGTGTATAACTTTATTATTTAGCGTCATTGATCATTATTTAATGTCATTGGTGGTAATATTGACTGCATTAACCCTTTCAATACCAACCCAGCTGAAACTAGCTCTGTAGTAAAAATGTTTTGTTTTCATAAGTTTTGAATTAAAATGTTCAAACCTTAGTCACAATAAGTTATTTTACTAAATTCTTTGTTATAATTGAAAGAAACAAAGAGCATCTCAAAATAAATACGGTAACGAAAGGGTTAAATATTGCAATTATTTTTATGTCTAAAATTCATTGTAGCTACAAGAATTTTCAAGAGTTGTTAACATTTCATTAGCACTGAAATTATTCAATTTGTCTAAGCAAAATTAAATAAAACAGCAAACTGCATCAGTGTTAAATATTGATCTATGTGGATACATGTTTATTATTAATGATATTATATTCAAGGCAGTGAGCTGGCAGAACTGTTAGCACACCAGGCAAAATGCTTAGCTGCATTCTTCATGTTCTGAGTTCAAATTCTGCTCAGGCTGACTTTGCCTTTCATCCTTTTGGGGGTCAATAAAATAAGTACCAGTCAAACTGGTACTTACTTTATTATATATATGGTGGTTGTCTACTCCTTAAACAGAGTTTGACCACCTCCTGCACCTACACCTTACCCCTTTCATGGCGTCTGATGTGGCTTTTTAAACCAGACAGTGTTTTGAAAAAACACCCACACAGATTGCACCTCTGATTTGCACTACCAATACCTGCAAGTAAGTTCTGCTCATTGTGGATCCTAACATGTGTTTTAAGACCCCCATTGGATTTGCAAACCCTCTGGCACACACCACATTCAAACGTGTGCACAGACATATAATCAGAATAGCTGGATGAGGTTTGTTTTCCATGGGTTCGCAGGTGAGATTTGAGGCCAGCCAAGGACAGACATATATATATATATATATATATATATATATATTATTATTTAGATGTCGCTGGCACCAAACATGTGACCCCAAGCCACATATGCTTTTGCTGCCCTTTGAATTTGCAGCTGTATTTCTTATTTCTTTATTGTCCACAAGGGGCTAAACATAGAGGGGACAAACAAGGACAGACTAAGGGATTAAGTTGATTAGATCGACTCCAGTGCGTAACTAGTACTTAATTTATCAACCCAGAAAGGATGAAAGGCAAAGTGGACCTCGGCGGAATCTGAACTCGGAACATAATGGCAGACTAAATACCGCTAGGCATTTCGCCCAGCGTGCTAACATTTCTGCCAGCTCGCCACCTTTAAGCCTATTTCTGCAGCTGTATTTCCGTATCAAGATTTCTATCATTTTGAACAGAGGCCCTGTTTAAAGGTGCAATGATGAATTCCAGCATTGCAAATGCAGGCAAAACACTTGCTGGCCACAGCTTCATAGTCTCTGTTGCAGCTGTTCATGTCACATCTTACAGCCTTTACAGTTTATGCCAGAAGGTTTGCAAATCCAACAGAGGCCTCAAAAGACATTTTAAGATCCACAAAGAGCAGAATTTATCTACAGCTCTTGGTGGTCCAAATCGAAGGTTCGACCTATGTGGGTGTCTTTTCAGAGCATTGTCTGGTCTAAAAAGCCACACCAGATGCCATGATGGTGCTAAGGTGTAGCTACAGGAGGTGGTCAAATTCTGCATAAGTAGTAGACAACCACCATATATATATAGTATAGTCTTCTACCTAGTTGGCTCCTATCAAACCATCCAACCCATGCCTGCATGAAAAGTGGCCATTAAATGATGATGATGATACACACACATACACATACATATTTACACCATAATCATTCAATATATGTTTTAGGGTATCTTTCATTGGCTAGGTGTTGGAAAATAATGAGCATGATTATTCATTTAATGGATTAAAATTACAAATATTTCTTCTTTGAGGGGTAATTTTGGAGGAGCCAGAAGCTTTAATTCCACTGTTGTAGAAAGTAAAAGCTATTTCCCAAAACAGATCATGGGTCATGCCTATGAGATCAAAACAATCTTATATCAGGAAATAGATGTTTTCTACTGTCTAAATATATTCGTTTCTTTGTGACAACTTTGCATGTAAAAAGATCCTAGATACTTAATAAGTTCATTCATCTAGCATGATTTCTGTAGATCATGAGAAATAAACCACCAGTTTTCTCTTGGCATGTACTTGCATATTTAAACATATCAGAAAAAGTGTGTAAACAAGCCTTTTTTTTATATAGATAATAAAGTACACAAACACACACACACACACACACACACACACACGTTTAACAACTCAAAATTATTATGAATGAGCTAGATAAACAAGAATGAAAAATCTTTTCCTTTTTCTCTATGTAAGATTATATCTTTATATAACAATTACATGGGTGGTTCAGGTATGATAATCAAATTAAAACATTACTCCACCTCCATTTTAGGCTGTAAACAAAACCATAACTGGTATTATTATTACTGACAACCACTGAGAAGAGGCTTTTTTAAAGTTTCTTTTTTACTTGTTTCAGTCATTGGACTGCAGCCAAGCTGGGGCACTGCCTTGAAGTGTTTAGTTAAACAGATTGACCCCAGTGCTTATTTTTTTAAGCCTGATACTTATTCTATCAATCTCTTTTAATGAACTGCTAAGTTGTAGAGATGTAAATAAACCAACACTGGTTGTCAAGTGGTGGTGAGAGGGAAACACACAAAGAGATACACACATGGATATACTATACAAACACACATGTGCATGCACATACACACACATATGCATATATATATATATGTGACAGGCTTCTTTCAGTTTCTGTCTACCAAATCTACTCACAAAGCTTTGGTCAGCCCAGGGTCATAGTAGAAGACACTTGACCATGGTACCGTTCATTAGGACTGAACACAGAACCATGTGGTTGGGAAGCAAGCTTCTTACTTCACAGCCATTCCTTTCAATGCTTTTTCTTAATTTTCTGATTAAGTTATATACATTTCCTGAAAAACTGTAAAATTTTATGCTGTTTACATGATAGAAATTTTGACTGAAATACACAAATAAATAGAAATGTTATTAGAAATTAAGAGCTTTTAGAAAAGTTATTATCAAAAAAAAAAAAAAAAAAAAAAAGCAAGCCTTAGGTTAAATACCACATCAACATTTTCCTTCAAATATAGAATGGCTAGATTATAGAAAATTTAAAATGAATAAAATTATCTGATAGAACAAAATAAACTATAAATATTTTATGATTGCTTTGGGAATAAAGTTCCTGATCCTGAAATTTCTTGGAAATTGATTTTTCTTTGTATGTGTGGGCTTTCATAATTTCATTCAAAAGGTTTACTCTCTACACTATAAAACCATCAAGCTGTAGATCAGCCTATAGTGAAATCTGCTTTTCACAATCAACTCTGTTTATCTTTTAACTGACATGCTCTACTGCCAGTCATGTCAGGATTAGTTTACTGTCTTTTCCAAGATACTGCACACTGCCACTACAAGTGAGAGAGGAACTTGTTACTGGTTGTTTATCATTTCATTTCATTTAACCTCTTGCAGATGGGAAGCGGTACTAACTGCATTGAAATACTATGTGTGTGAGCAGTGCAATGTCTTGCTCTGTACAGCACTGTTTTCAGATATACCACACTGAAAACACTATGTAAATACACTCTAAAATTTCTTGTATGAAAAATTATGTAGTTACTGAACAGCCTAATACCAGTACACAGCACAGACTGTCAGTACTAAATCCGTCTGCAAGGGGTTAATGCCTGTTTATCCATGCTTGTTTGGCTAAGACTAGAGGTAACTGAGACAAGATTTTTACAGTGAGATACTGCTGCCAACCCTTACCAGTTTTTCAAGTAAAAGGTTTTTTTGTTTTTATCTTGAGAAATTTGGAAGTGCAGAGACAAAGGTACAAACAAGCATGTATACACACACACGCGTGCACACACACACACACACACACACACACGCACACTGACTTTCTTCCCATTTCTGTCTAACAAATTAATTCACTGTGTTTTGATTGGTTTGGGACTGTAGTAGAAGACACTTGTCCAAGGTGGGACTGAACCTGAAACCATGTGGCTGGGCAGCAGACCTCCTAACCACCACAGCCATGCCTACATCTTGCATATGCAATTAAGAGTCTTACATTGATCTGTCTGTCGTGTTCTTGAGATTATCTTTCCTAATTTCACAAATATATGCTCTTCTTGTTATCAGCCATTATACAGCATCAACTGAATGAGTTTTTATCTTGCCACCCACACTAGAGAGGCTGTCTAACACGAGCGAAGAGCCTCTTTGACACTATCAATTTTTATTCGGATTTATTTCTCATCTGGGTTAGTTGCCTTCACTGCAGCTTGCAGATTCCATGTCTCCTTTGTGCAGGATGAAAGTCAAAGGAGAGGAAAGAGGTGAAGAGAGATGGAAGTTAGACAGAAAAGAAAATCTAGTTTAAATAAATGAATAAATAATTATTCTCTTAACCTTGTGTCTTTGTGAAGCCATCTTTGAATATGTGTGATACTGTCATGTATATATAATATTCGTTTCCTTTAAATATATTGAAAGTGTGCTTCTCCTTTAGGATCCATTCCTCATAAATCTAAAGTACCTTGCAAGAAAAAGTGCATGCAGGCAAGAAGTATATATGAATCTGGTAATTGTTGATTTATATATTTTATATATTAATTCCTTTGGTTTGCATCTCTCGCTCTCTCTCTCTCTCTCTCTCTCTCTCTCTCTCTCTAGCTCTCTAGCTCTCTCTCTCTTTCTCTATCTCCCTCTCTCTATCTCTCTATATCTCCCTCTCTATCTCTCTCTCTTTCTCTATCTATCTCTATCTATATCTCTCTATCTCTCTCTCTTTCTCTATCTCCCTCTCTCTCTCCACCCTCCCCTCCCCCCCTCTCCCTCCCTCCACCCATCTCCCCCCTCCCCCCTCTTGTTTGAAGACTCAAACACCTGTTATTCATTCCTGCAGTGTCTTTCATGAATTTAATTAATATTTTTATTTTAATTATTTCTCCTAATTATTATTATAGGCACCTGGGTGGAATGTACTCAGTTGAATTGCCATAAGTGGAGATGGTTACAAGATGTACACGATCCGTTGTTGATTCCACATAACTGGATTTGTAATATGAACCCAGGTAATTTTTTTTCTATCATCATCATTGTCGTCGTCGTCGTCGTCGTCATCATCATCATTATCATCATCATCATCATCATCATCATCATCATCATCATCACTCAGCATCAGCATCATCATTGACGTTTAATGTTCACTTTCCCATGCTTGCATGGGTCAGACAGAATTTATTGAGGTGGATTTTTTATTGCTGGATGTCCCTCCTGTCACCAACCCTCATCTGTTTCCAAGCAAGGTAATATTTCCCCATGGCCAGACATGTTCTCACAGAAGACTGGAAATGAAGGACACTGCTGGCATGTCGGTTACATTCTTTGACAACTATTGCAAGAAGTCAAAGCAAGGAGACAGTAACTTACTTTTATATCCTTGCATTGGATATACAGGGTGTCCACAAGGTCTGGGTACATGGAGTAAATAAAATCATAACATAAACAATTAAATATAAGAAATAATAATTTCTTAAAGTATGTGTTAATCCACACGTACTCAGACTTTGTGGACACACTGTATAACAAAGCAGTGGGGGGGGGGGAGAAAGTATATATATGATGCACTACTATTACTATTACACGAGACTCAACACTATATGAAAGGCTCACAGTGAACTGCTTACCAACTTGAACTGCTAATTGCTCACAGTTCTTTAATTTATAACAATGAGTCAGTCCACCTTTAGTCACTTGGTGGGTGGTCGGAATCCTTACACAAATACATACATATAGGCACAGATGTGGCTGTGTGGTAAGGAGCTTACTTCCCAACCACTTGGTTCTGTGTTCAGTCTCACTGTGTGGTACTTTGGACAAGTGTCTTCTATCATAGCCTTGGGCCAACCAAAACCTTGTGAGTGGATTTGGTAGACAAAAACTGAAAGAAGCCCACTATGTGTGTGTATTAGTGTCTAGGTTTGTCCTCTCACCACCACTTGACAACCAGTGTTGGTGTGTTATGTCCTGTAACTTAACATTTTGGCATAAGTGATTGATAGAATAAGTACTAATCTTAAAAAATAAGTCCTGGGGTTGATTTGTTCAATTAAAAACCCTTAAAGGTGGTGCCCCCAGCATGCGCGCAGTCAAATTACTGAAACAAGTAAAAGATATATATATATACAATGGACTTCCTTTAGTTTCCATTTACCGAATTCACTCACAAGGCTTTGGTTGGCCTGAGGCTATAGTCAAAGTCACTTGCTCAAAGTACCACACAGTGGGACTGAACCTGGAACCATGTGGTATGGAAGTAAACTGCTTTCCACACAACCATACCTAGGCCTCCTCTATTTATTTTTCATATAAATAACCCTACAGCAAAAACCTGTCCTTGTTGCTTTATCATACTTTAATCTCTCATCATCTGGCAAAAAAGCCATCTTCCTCAATACTATCCACCACCTCAGTTGAGGGGGTCTTGTCTTGCAAATTACCTGATGACCTCACTGGTGGCAGTGCCACCTAAAATTGCACCCAATACATTCTGTAAAGTAGTTGGTATTAGGATGAGCATCAAGCCATAGAAGCCATGCCAAACCAGACATAAGAGCTTGTCCCAGTTATCAGGCCTTTACTTCTTATTTCTTTACTGCCCACAAGGGGCTATACACAGAAGGGACAAACAAGGACAGACAAACGGATTAAGTCGATTATATCGACCCCAGTGCGTAACTGGTACTTATTTAATCGACCCCAAAAGGATGAAAGGCGAAGTCGACCTTGGCGTAATTTGAACTCAGAACATAACGGCAGACGAAATACCGCTAAGCATTTCGCCCGGCGTGCTAACGTTTCTGCCAGCTCACCGCCGTTCAGGCCTTTACTTCTTGTCAAACCATTCAACCCATACCCTAATGGAAGATGGACTTTAAATGGTAGTAGTGATGATGATATAAGCATATAATTGTATATTAGAAAAGCATCTAAATATTTCTGCTTTGTATTTTTCTCAAAGGTAATTTAGGTGTAGCAAGTGAGTTTTTCTTTGTTCGTTTATTCAGTTTCTCAAGCCATAGACTTATAAAGTAATAAAATCAAACAAATCTCCATTATATTGTAATTTGTAGACAGAACTAAGTTTTGTTTCGGTCAAAACATCTGAGAAATATTAACTAATAATTTGTTTAGCTTTGGGAAAGCGGTGAATCCCAGTACATTTGCTCCAACTATTCACATGTAAATATTTAAATTTCCATAATTCTATATTTTTCATGGTGTTAAAGAAAAAACAAAAAAACGAGCAATAATTTGAAAAAGATACATGAAATATCATCATCATCATCATTTAATGTCCGCCTTCCATGCTAGCATGGGTTGGACGATTTGACTGGGGATTGGCGAAGCTGATGGCTACACCAGACTAAAAAAAAAAAACTATATTTTTCATCCTGCTATATCAAAAGATATAGCAGGATGAAAAATATTGAACTTTGTAAGATCAAATGATCTTAACAATTTCTGCTTTCAGAACCAGGTCATCAGCATACAAAAGGGACAGGTCATCAGCATACAAAAGGGACAGGTCGGCATCTGTTCTTGAACTGATTTGTGACTGACTTTGGAACAAAAATGAAAATGAAGCTGAGAAAAGAACCTCCTTAGTTGTCATTCAAGTGAATGCACCCTGTTAATTTCCACTCTACTTTTAGCATCCTCCTTGTGGTCTGCTCGTGTTTTCTATTGATTATTAGAATACAATGTTGGTACTGTTAAACTGTTAAACACTTTTGCCAATGAAACCACCTCTTCATGGTTGCTTGACCTGTCAAAAATAACAACCAAATCTTAGGGAAGCCACTTTTAATCATAAAGTCATGAACACATTGTAAAAGGTAGTCTTAGATGATAAGATGAGCTGTTTATAGTTAGAGCACTCTTGATCACAGTTAATTTGATACTAACCAACATGAGCCAACTTGAACTAGAAATAGCAGCTAAATACTCTTCAAATCCTCTTGTACTTCTGTATTAAGAGCAGAAAGGACACATTAGATAATATCTTTTCTTTTTTTTAAATGAAAGTTACTAGTTCAGCATGCAGCAAAATACACTACATCATGAACATATTCTCTCAATCTATCCCCTTCTCATTTCCTAGCATTGAGTTCTACCCATGATTGACATTGAGACCAGTCTAGGATCTATTCTCTCCATCTTCCATGGAAATGTCATAGATTTCTCTTTCCAGGTATCATCCTCTCCAGACAGATCTTGGAAACAGCACATGCTGAATGCTTGATGTCGCCAAACAGTTTCGAAGAAGTTGCTTTTAACTTTACTAAAAATTGGTGGTGTGACAGCTAGAAGGAGAAATGACTGCACTGGCACTGAGCAGATACTCATTTTTAGATGGAGCAATGTGAAATGAAACCTTGTTCAAGGAAACAATGCACTATCCAGTCCAGGAACTGAACCCATGACCTTGTGACTGCGAGCCTCCACACCCTAATCACTAAACCTTTGTACAAATATTGAAATAGCTAGAAACATTCAGTCTCTCACCTATGCTCTATGTGGAAAACATCTAAACACTCTTGCTTTCATTGTATCTACAAATGTATGTTTTTGTATATTTAACATTTTGACCCTGTCAATTTAGTCTTAGATACCCTTAAAAAAACAGTGATGGCTGTTACAGATGTAATGCCTCTGAACATAGGGGCAGTCTGGGGCTTAACAACAGCAACTTCTTTCATTTTGCATGTTAATTCACTTGATTCTAACATTTCTATTAAATTCTTTTCCCTTATACTTTCTACATTGATGCTACTTTTCCTGCTGCAAGTCAGCTGAAAAGAATATAAAGGCATTAATGTTAGTTAAGTTTCTTCTTGTTAACAGTCAAAGAAGTGTTCCTGTCTTTTCTGTATCTATCACTCCAAGACATATGCCCAGCTCTGTTAATGCTGTTGGTGGTAATTCTATATATATATTTTTTTCTAATTTGCACATTTTATTCTGACTGAGGCATTACAAACTGGAGACCTTAGTTTAGCAAATACCGTGTTGTAGTAGTCTAGATCAGGGGTTTTCGAACTGTGGTCCACGGACCACAGGGGGTCCGTGGACAGCAAATACTTTTTATGGGCAATTTGATTTTATATGTTTTTTAATCAAAATCTTTTAATTGACAATAAACCTATTTGTTAAATACTGTTAAATAAATAAATGTAAAAATATATGTTATTTTAAGCAAATATTTATGTATAAATTTCATAAGTGTTTATAAGGGGGTCCCTAAGGTAAAGCCTGAAATATAAAGGGGTCTGCAAGTCAAAAAGTTTGAAAACCCCTGGTCTAGATGTACTTATCCTGGCTTCATCACTAAACAATTCATTTTTAAAAACTAAGAAAACAGGAAAGTGTTAAGATGCTTTCCACATAGAGCATAGAAGAGAGATTAGATATTTCTAGAAGTTGTGTGGCTTAGTGTTTAGAGTGTTAGGTTCACAATCACATGGTTATGGGTTTGATTTCTGGACTGAGCAGTGTATTATTTTCTTGAGTAAAGTTTCATTTCATATTACAAAACGTGGCCTCTTAACACCAACACAGCTCCAACAACTAAGTCAGTAGTTGGGAAACTGCAGGACCAGCCCAGAAAGCCAACTTTCCCAGAGAGGAAGAAGTAATCATACATGGCTGGATATCTTCTGTAATGTAATTCTTCGTCACCTGGGCTCACACTGACTGTAGTTCTTCATCACCTGACTTCACACCGACAGTAGTACTTTGTCACCCAGCTTCACACCTGGTCAACTGACCACCATGCATTCACTCACCAGTTCATGTAGTCCATCTCAGTAAAAGCATGCCAAAAACATGCAGCAGGCTTTAAATCAAACACTTGATCAATGAACATTATTTCTCATTAGAATTAATCACGGATCCATTATTCATTTTCTCTTGTGGAACTAGAGAAAAGTATTCCAAGTAGTATCGTTTTAAATTGATACTACTAATTGTGAAGTTGCATGGTTCAGTGGTTAAAGCATTGGGCTCACAATCATATGGTAGTGAGTCTGATTCCCAGACTGGGCTGTGTGTTGTGTTCTTAAGCAAGACACTTATGCCTTTCTACAGATATATTTGTATGAACTGCATGAGGATTTAAGAGTTTTGGCCTTAATTCAGATCACACAACATTTGTGTGATTTATGGTATTTATTTTGATTTCAGAATTTTTACATAATGTCAACTAGTCAGCTGTGAATTCTCAAGTGAAAATAAGAAATATTTCCTGATAAGTTTCACTGTGTGTTTTTGCCTAGAGTCATAACATACAATATATGGTAGAGTTTAAACTCATGACTTTTGTTAAAAGTTCTTCACCTTAACCGCTCAGACTATTTTCTTCCTGGCAAACAAAGAACAAAAGTTATTTTTATATAAGACATTTGAAATGGAGAAATTTAGTACACATTCAATTAAATTCTCAATCTTTAATGTTGATTTGACATTTCTAATAGCCATAAAATTTTTCTCTAAGTTCTAGAGGATATAGAAAAGTAGTAAAGTGTCTTTGAAAAAAATAATTGTTAGTATAAGCACAGGAGTGGCTGTGTGGTAAGTAGCTTGCTTACCAACCACATGGTTCCGGGTTCAGTCCCACTGCGTGGCACCTTGGGAAAGAGTCTTCTACTATAGCCTCGGGCTGACCAAAGCCTTGTGAGTGGATTTGGTGGACAGAAACTGAAAGAAGCCCGTCATATATATGTATGTTTGTGTGTCTGTGTTTGTCACCCCCACCATCGCTTGACAACCAATGGTGGTGTGTTTACGTCCCTGTAACTTAGCAGTTCGGCAAAAAGAGACCGATAGAATAAGTATTAGGCTTCCAAAGAATAAGTCCTGGGTTCGATTTGCTCGACTAAAAGGCGGTGCTCCAGCATGGCCGCAGTCAAATGACTGAAACAAGTAAAAGAGTAAAAAAAAAAAAAGAGTATTATGATAACATAACACAAGAAATCTTATATCAGTAACACACACTCATGTGTTTAATACTATGAATATACTTAGTATAATGAATGTATTTTCAGCTAAATTCACAGTTATAATGTATGTTTGAGTCGAGTCCTGTATAATATTTTATCTCAGATTATAACTACATTGCCACATATGCAAAGTGCCCCATTTTCTGAGAGTAGTTAGGATATTTAAAGTAATACCTATTTCCGAAAGACATTTTTATCGAGCACTTGATGATGTAGTTATTCATGCGGTTGAGTGAAGTAGCTTAATCTTTCATGTTTCTTCCACAAACTCCTTTGCTTACTTTAAAATGAGAATCCCATTTTTAAACTTTACATCATAACAACATACTTACCAGACTTACTACAAAGATATGATGGCTTTGGCGAGAATGACAACTGAACAATTCTTTGATTGGCTATTTCTGTGCTATTAGTAACATTAGTCTATTTTTGCTGATGTGTTCAAGGTTACTCATTAATAACAATGCTTACAACTATTAATGTGTTGCATATGTGGACTTTTGTGTCTGCAATCATTTTATTTCACTTATAACAGCAAAAGCAACACATTTTTATTGTATAACTCTTTTACTCTTTCACTTGTTTCAGTCATTTGACTGTGGCCATGCTGGAGCACCGCCTTTAGTCGAACTAATCAACCCCAGGACTTATTCTTTGTAAGCTTAGTACTTATTCTATCGGTCTTTTTTGCCGAACTGCTAAGTTACAGGGACGTAAACACACCAGCATCGGTTGTCAAGTGATGTTGGAGGGACAAATACAGACACACAAACATACACACACACACATATATATATACATATATACAACGGGCTTCTTTCAGTTTCCGTCTACCAAATCCACTCACAAGGCTTTGGTCGGCCTGAGACTATAGTAGAAGACACTTGCCCAAGATGCCACACAGTGGGATTGAACCCAGAACCATGTGGTTGGTAAGCAAGTTACTTACCACACAGCCACTCCTGCGCCTATATGTACGCATATAATGAATTTTTTGTGGAAAAGTAGTAGAGAGGCATGGCTATGTGGTACAAAGTTTTCCACGCGGCTCTGGCACTTTAGTGAGTGTCTTCTATTATAGCCTCAGGCCAACCAAAGCCTTGTGAATGGATTTGGTAGATGGAAACTGAAAGAAGCCTATGCAATTGTGTTTGTTCCCCAACACTGCCTGACAACTGGTGTTGGTTTCTTTGTGCCCCTATGACTTAGTGGTTCAGCAAAAGAGACCAATAGAATAAGTACTTGGCTTAAAGTACTGAGGTTTATTTGTTCGACTAAAAATCCTTCAAGGGTGGTGCCCCAGTATGGACACAATCCAATGAATGAAACAAGCAAAAGATAAAAGATTTAATAATGTATTTTAGTCACAAATGGTGTTACCATATTTGATGGCATAAAAGATGCATGGGCATATTAGATGCACCCCAATTTCTGCAGCACATATTCAGGAAAAAAAATGGTTTTGGCATATTAAAGCAATGTAGCATTACTTTACAAAACATTACAAAAATACTATATCTTTAGCAGAAGACATTATAAAAAATGTAAGTTAGCAGTACAGCTGAACATAAAACAAAAAGTCAAGCGAAGTAGAAAAATCTGTCTTGTTTAATATTGGCCTATAATAGTGAGTGACAGGGACGAAATTAGCTTGGGGCGGGGGAAAACCCAGCTTTGCATATGGGATCTGGGGTGATTTTTTGAGACTTTTTTTTGGTTTTGGAAAAAGCGTGCATCTTGTATGCCACCCAACATGGTATATGTTTTTAAGAGACTACATTTATATGTGTCTCTGTGAACATGACAACTGTGTCTTTTAAGAAGTGAGTTTTCTCACCAGTAAGAGTCTGCATCTTTGTGTAGTAGAGTATCTGCATGAAATATTTAGTAGAGAATTTGAACTCAGTACTACAAGCATATGAAACACTTGTCAATAATATAGTAAGGTGATGAGCTTCCAGAATCGTTAGCACGCCAGGAAAACTGTTGAGCAGCATTTTATCTGTCCTTACCTTCTGAGTTCAAATTCCACTGTGGTTGCAATGTAATTAACTTATCCCCTCCCCAGAATTGCTGGCCTTGTGCCAAAATTTGAAATTAATAATATAGTGCTCTTACTACTCACTGTTATGGACTGGGCCTATTCACAATGTCCTTTTTATATCTTTATTGATTGGGTCATTTGATAGTTAAGTGTCCTAGAAACGGGCACTTGGCTACACTTGTGATAATCTATCACTGTACTGACTCAGTCATTTGTAGCTGTCTGCATAATAAAGCTTCAAATAGATTTTATCTGTTTGAAGTATTGACACATCGGACTATGTCATATATTACATGGTAGAGAGAGGAAAGTGGTGCGTGGATAAGATACTACTTCATGTCTACTGCAGTCACATCACACAGTAGGTCACCGAAAATTATGTGTCTGTTTTACCTAAATATGGAAAATGAGTACCTGCAATAGACCAAAGATAGCTTTTGCATCTATATATAGGTAACACTAGTCAATATAAATTCCATTAATAGAAAGATATAGACGTAGGCATGGGTGTGTGGTAAGAAGTTTGCTTTCGAACCACATGATCCCAAGTTCAGTCTCATTGTGTGGCACTTTGGGCAAGTGTCTTCTACCATATCCTCAGGCCAACCAAAGCCTTATGAGTATATTTGGTAGACAAAAACTGAAAGAAGCCCATCATATATATATATATATATATATACGTCTGTGTCTGTGTTTGTCTCCCCGCCACCACTTCACAACTGGTGTTGGTGTGTTTTCACATCCCTGTAACTTAGCAGTTCAGCAAAAGAGATCAATAGAATAAGTACCAGGCTTTAAAGAATAAGTCCTGGGGTAGATGTATTCAACTAAAGATTCTTCAAGGTGGTGCCCCAGCTTGGCCACTGTTTAAAGACTGAAACAAGTAAAAGATTAAAAGATATTAAAACAAGAGTTTTGTTAGGGAACATTTTCAAAGATTTTTATCACGCAAGTCAATAAATATTACATTCATAAAAAGTTAGTAAAACAATAATTATACTCTTTACTCTCTTTTACTTGTTTCAGTCATTTGACTGCGGCCATGCTGGAGCACCGCCTTTAGTCGAGCAAATCGACTCCAGGACTAATTCTTTGGAAGCCTAGTATTTATTCTATCGGTCTCTTTTTGCCGAAACACTAAGTTACGGGGACGTAAACACACCAGCATTGGTTGTCAAGCGATGGTGGGGGGGAAAACACAGACACACATATACATATATACGACGGGCTTCTTTCAGTTTCCGTCTACCAAATCCACTCACAAGGCTTTGGTCGGACCGAGGCTATAGTAGAAGACACTTGCCCAAGGTGCCACGCAGTGGGACTGAACCCGGAACCATGTGGTTGGTAAGCAAGCTACTTACCACACAGCCACTCCTGCGCTTGAACATCGAAACTCTAATAAGCAATTATTACATAATGAGGAAAAACAATGCTACTTCATTGGCTAGTATTATTTTAACCCTTTAACATTCAGATTGTTCTGTCAAATGTAATGTTTATTCATTCACATTGTTTTGAATTAAGCATGAATTATCTTGTAACTTCACGGTTTCAATGATGTGACTGTTTATTTTTACAATGACATAGTAGGGTGTGTACGAGAGGCCAGATCTAGCTGGTTTCACCATAAAACAGATAGAATATTTTAGCCTGATATGGCTGGTTTAAATGCTAAAAGGTTTAACATTTTGGCAAGTTTGGGAGGCAACTTGAGATATGTTTTGATCTTATTAGACCTCCTCAGTCAAGCAAAGACTTTACTGTATTTGCAGGTGGCATCTCTGAGTAATTTCTTTAGTCAGTGATTTATTTCTTTAAATATGCTATTTTTTTCTGTACTTACTCATGTTCAGTTTGCACATCTTCATAATTATCTAATCACTACTTCAGCAAGTGTAATGAAATCCTATTTGCAGATGAGTTCTAATAAGGTAGAAACATGTCCAAAATTATCTCCTATACCTCAAAAAAATTAATATAAAATAGTTTTTGTCACAGAGCTGTTATTGTCTTTTCCTCACCACAGAGTAATTTTCATCTATGTTTTTTTTTTAATTATTCCTTTTTCTTACCCCAGATACTACTCAAAATGACTGTTCCATACCAGAGATAGACTATTGTGATGAAGAATTTATTTTTACCCGTTACACAGAAGGTTCACTTGTGTGGGCAAGAGTGGAAGGTTATCCTTGGTAAGTATTGCTACTAAGATTATCATATCTCGGCAACTGAAATATAGCACAACACTGAAAATTTGTAGTAACCTGCTAAAAATAACATCATTTTTACTTTTGGAACATAGTTTATAATTAGATAGATGCATACATACATACATACATAGACAAACAGACAGACTGGTTTATTGCTTACAATTGGCATAATATTTACGAAAAATATAAAGGTTGTTTAGTATGTCAATTAGATCATCATCGTCATCATCATCGTTTAACATCTGTTTTCCATGCTGGCATGGGTTAGATGGTTTGACTGGAGCTGGTAAGGCCAGGGGCTGGACCAAGCTCCATTGTCTGTTCTGGCATGGCTTCTATGGCTGGATGCCTTTCCTAATGCCAACCACTCCATAGAGCAGAATTTGAACTCAGAACGTAACGGCAGACGAAATACCGCTAAGCATTTCGCCCAGCGTGCTAACGTTTCTGCCAGCTCGCCACCTTATGGAAGATCAATAATAAATAACCGATGCATCATGTGGCTTATTAGTTAGAGTATTCAGCTCATGATCATAAGATTATGAGTTCAGTACCTAGCGATGCATTGTGTCCTTGAGCAATACACTTTATTTCACATTGCTCCAGTCCACTTCGCTGGCAAAAATTCTGTATCACGCTGAATCCCCATGAGAACTACGTTAAGGGTACTTGTGTCTGTGGAGTGCCACTCACTTGTTAATTTCATGAGCAGGCTGTTCTGTTGAGTGGATCATCTGGAACTCTTGTCTTTGTAGTCGATGGAGAACTAGATAAAATATGTATGGCTAAGGATCTTGCTTCTCAACCAAATGGTGTTCCATTCAGTCCCACCATATGGTACTTTGGACAAGTATCTTATGCTCTAACAATTCTGAAATGAACATTTTATGTGACTGTGTATATAAGTTGATATCTGAACCTATTGAAAATTTTACGGAAACAACAAGAAATTATCTTGTTAAAACATCGGACATAAAAATCTAAACACTTGGCTGTGTGGTTAAGAAGCTCGTTTGACAACCAGATGGTTTTGGGTTCAGTCCCACTGTACAGCACCTGGTGCAAGTGTCTTCTACTGTAACCGCGAACCAGACAATACTTTGTGAGTGAATTTTGTAGACAGAAACTCTATGGAAGCCCATCATGTGTATATGTGTGTGTGTGTGTGTGTGTCCACCACTGCTTGACAGCCAGTGTTAACTTGTTTACATCCTAAGTTTAGTAGTTTTGAAAACGAGATCAATACCAGACTTTAAAAAATAAATACTGAAGTCAATTTGTTTGACTAAATCCTTGAAGGTGGTGTCCCTGCATAGCTGCTGTTCAATGAGTGAAAAAGTAAAAGATGGGGAAAAAAAAAAACAGAACACAGTCAAGCATTAAACTAGCTTGCAAGGTAATGCATTGTATATGCTAGTGACTCATGCTCTCTACTTGAACTTATCCAAGTGAAATCTTATCAGTGTGGTCATGAATCACAATGCATTATACAGAAATGGACTAAACATAATAAACAATTTTACTGAATGTCTCTCAATGAGAAGACATTTTCTATTTTTTCCATGATTGATAGTAAAGAAAATAAGTGCTGTACTTTCCTACATGATGTTAAAACTCAAATCTGTAAATGGTTTTAGTGATAAATGTGAACATTGTCGTTATCTTATCCAGCGAGCATAATGCAAAAAATAAACAAATAAATAAATAAAATACAAAAATTTTTTAAAAACCAGTCGTTCATAAGCCATACTATATAGATGTGAGAAGTGTTTGTTCCATATATGCAATGCAGAATTGGTTTTAGCTAGATCATTTATAATGCACAAAGTTACTTTCATGGTTTTATAATTTTTTATGAGTTGGCAAATAATTAAACAACAAATCCCTCTTTTAAAATGGTGATTCCTATTGTGCACAGGCATGGCTGTGTGATTAAGAAGTTTGTTTTGGGGTCTGATTCCACCTTACAGCACCTTGAGCAAGATGTCTTGTACCCTATCATAGGTAGAGACCTGTTGTATGTGTGTACGTATATATATATATATATATATATATATATATATATATATATATCATCATCATCATCATCATCATCGTTTAACGTCCGCTTTCCATGCTAGCATAGGTTGGACGATTTGACTGAGGACTGGTGAAACCGGATGGCAACACCAGGCTCCAATGTGATTTGGCAGAGTTTCTACAGCTGGATGCCCTTCCTAACGCCAACCACTCAGAGAGTGTAGTGGGTGCTTTTACGTGCCACCCGCACGAAGGCCAGTCAGGCAGTACTGGCAACGGCCACGCTCAAAATGGTGTCATCATCATCATCATTTAATGTCCATTTTCCATGCTGGTATCGGTTGGACAGTTTGACAGGGGTTGGCTAGGCAGAAGACTGCACCAAGCTTCGCTGTCTGTTTTGGCAAGGTTTTTATGGCTAGCTGCCCTTCCTAATACCAACCACCTTACAGATTGAATTGAGTGCCTTTTATGTGGCACCAGCTCCAGCGAGGCCTGTTTTGGCATAGTTTTTACAGCAACAGAAACAGGTGTGTTGCTGTAGGGGAGATACATGGTTGCCCAATCAGAGGGTGAGAGCAAGAGAAAGAGAGTGAATGATCGAGAATGAGAAAACGAGTGGAAGAGAATGAGAGGGTGAGAGTGCAAGTGAGAGCTGGAGAGAGATGGTGGTGAAGTGTCGGGACATACCCTCAAAGTATGGGGGATCAGAATACAAGTGGGATGGTAGAGTATTGCCAAGGGTACATGAGTAGGGAGTAGGGACTTCTCATGAATATAAAAAGGGGGGGGGGTGAATGCAGTGACTGGTGAGACATGGGTATATGGAGGAGATGGGGGACAACAGGATTGGGGAGTGAGAGATAAGCATAGTGCATTGGCCAGTCCGTTGGTTACACGTGGTTGGGAAGCAAGCTTCTTACCACAGCCACTCCTGCGCCTGGTAAACACGCAATTAATAAACAGACAAATGAACAAACCAAGGCCTAATGTAATGCAGCCAAAGCATAGTGGTACACACTTGGTTTTGTTTTGTCAACTGACAAACTACTTAATGCACTAAAAATATATTGTGTTTATTTAAGAGTTATTAAAAGATTTGAATAATATTTTTTCTGAATAACATACACACACTTACACACACACATACTCACACAGGCATGCATACATCTTTTTACTTGTTTGAGTCACTAAACTGCAGCCATGCTGGGGCATCCCCTTGAAGAATATTTAGTTGAGTGAATCAGCCCCAGTACTTTTCTTTTTAAGCCTGGCACTTATTCTTAGAGTTCTTTGCTGAACCACTAAACACAGGAACACCGGTTGTCAAGTAGATACAGAGAGAGAGACACACACACACACACTAACATTTACATAGGCATGCATACATCTTTTTATTTGTTTCAGTCACTAGATTATTATAGCCATGCTGGGGCACCACCTTGAAGAATTTTTTGAGTAAATCGACCCCCCACCCCACCAGTACCTTTTTTTTTCTTTTAAGCCTGGTATTTATTCTATCGAACTCTTTGCTGAACCACTCAGTTTTGGGGACATAAACACACCAACACCCGTTGTCAAGCAGTGGTGGGGGCACAAACACAGGCACAAAGACACACGCACGTGTGTTTGTGTGTTTGACCCTCTGGTCAATAACTGATGAGGATTTGGTGACCTTGTGTGTCTGTTTCCTATTGGAGCAAATTAGGCTTACAGCTGTTTCCGAGAAGCAAGCCTTTTAATTGCACATCAACACACACACACATGACAGGCTACCAAATCCACCTACAAGGCTTTGGTTGGCCTGCCACTTTAATAGAAGACACTTGCCTAATATATTTAGAAGTAGTTATTTATAAAAAAATTAGGGAGTTGCAGTTTGCTTGCAGCATTGCAGAATATAGAACTAGCCTTCTATCACAACAAGGGTTCCAATTGATCCGATCAATGGAACAGCTGGCTCGTGAAATTAATGTGCAAGTGGCTGAGCACTCCACTGACACGTGTACCTTTAATGTAGTTTGAAAGGATATTTAGCAGAACACAGAATGTGACAAGGCTGGTCCTTTGAATTACAGGTACAACTCATTTTTACCAGCTGAGTAGACTGGAGCAACGTGAAATAACGTGTCTTGCTCCAAGACACAATGCACCACCAGGAATCGAACCAGCAACCTTATGATTGTCAGCCAAATACCCTAACCAACAAGTCACATGCCATACAGAATATAAAATAAAACCCAAATGCAGTGATGTAGAAAGCCATGACAATGCAATTAATTGCAGATTAAATATTCACCCCAGACACATGTTAGGCATTCATAATCTTGAATTATTAGATATCTCTGTCTGTTTGGCAGAATTTTAGTTCGCTGGCTGACTGCTAATTCCCATTAGTGATCTTACTCTGTGTTTGGTATCCTTTGTTTATATCTTTTCTGTATTAAGTTTGGTGTGTTCCTAAGTATTTTTGCTATTGCTTATATTTTACCCATTACTAAGGTGGGTGAGCTTGCAGAATCATTAATATGCTGGACAAAATGCTTCACAGTAATTTGTCCATTCTGAGTTCAAATTCCACCGAGGTCGACTTTGCCTTTCATCCTTTTGAGGTCGATAAAATAAGTACTAGTCATGTACTGGGGTTGATGTAATTGACTTGCTCCCTCCCTGACATTTCAGGCCTTGTGCCTTTTGTAGAAAGGAGTATTTTACTTGTTCCTTATTTCTGAATATGACTACTACTGAATGTTGGTAAGTTTCTAGCAAATGGAACATGCAATATAAGTTTGAGTTACCAATTGTGCCATTCTGTTTCAGTTGTTCCTTATGTTTGCAATAAATTAAAGGGGAATGATGAACTGCCATTGCCGTTGACATACTACATAATATAAATAATAATGATAAGAAGAAGAAGATGAATGCAGTACCAGACAGTGGCTCTCATGGCTTCTAATCTTAACTGTTTTGTCTTGGTGTAAAAGATGGGCTACAGCAAATATTCTGTTCGGTACCACAGATTTGCTTGCCAATTGTTTGACCTTAACCAGTTGAACATGTCCCTTAGTGGATGATATGTGTGTCTCTGATCACAAGTAGGAGAAGTAGGTGGGGGCATCATAGCCATGTGTTGAGAGGGATTCTTTTGGGTCTGTATGATTCACTTCTGGAAACACGGGTGTTTCATTTATCATCCTTAAATAAATCTTATTCAGGGCTCTTTGAGCAGGATGGGCTAGTCAACCCGAAGAAAATTCTAACTGGACCCCCACCTGCAAGATCATGCTCTGTTTATCTTGATATGAGATAACCATGTCGCCACATATGGTTGTGATGCATGTGCCTGGTGTACCCTTATCAGACGGGTAGTCATGACGGGTATATTGGGCTTTGTATATTTGTACCCTGTATCACTTTGATGGTATGCATTGCTTTCTCACTCAATAATAATAATAATAATAATCATTGTCATCTGCTGCCACCATTGTCTGTAGTTTAATATCTGCTTTTGCATGGATCAGACAGCTTACTGAGGCAAATTTTCTATGGCTTGATGCCCGTTTTGTTGTCAACCTTCACCTGTTGATGCCCTTGTTGTCAACCTTCACCTGTTTCTAAATTAGATAATATTCCCCCCTGGCCAGATATGTTTTTGCAGAAGAGTGGAAATGAATGATGCTGCTTGTATAACAGTGACACTCATTTACGGCTACCATGCAATTTCAAGACAAGAAAATACAAACATACACACATTCACATACACATACATATGCAATGGGCTTCTTTTAATTACTGTCTACCAAACACACTCACAAGGCTTTGGTTGTCCCAGGGCTATATTAGAAGACACTTGCCCAGGGTGCCATGCTGTGGGACTGAACCCAAAACCATGTTGTCAGGAAACAGTTCTTGACTACACAGCCCGTAACCTACAAAGTCTTATGTGATACTTTACTTTTTTTTTCTTTTGTATCTGCCAAATGCTTAGCAACTAATGATAGTGTAAAATGTTTCCGAATTAAGCAAACATTTATATCAATGCACTTGAAAATGGATTTGTTAAAGAAATACAGATAACAGCAGTATTTTGTGAAATGCACATGAAATAAACACTGGTGATGTTTAACCCCATTCAGAAACTGTAGGAGCTTCTCAGAGATATTGCAAAATTTTCTGAATCCATTACAATGTTTGGAAACCCTTCTGTATGATCAGCCAGTATTTCAGAGTTACAGATATTTTGCCCCTTAGGCAAAAAGCAAGCATGGAATAATCCTAGAGATAATAAGAAGACCTTGAATCATGGCATAACATTACTTTAACTGGGTATATTTTAACCCTTTAGCATTCAAATTACTTTGTTTTCAAGTAATCCATTCATTGTCTTATAGCTTTGAGATTTTGATTATGTGATGTTTTATTTTCAGCATGACATTGTAGGGTAAGTGTGAGAGGCTGGATTTGGTTGAATTCAATATAAAACCAGTAGAATATTTGGGTTGGCTATGGCCAGTTTAAAAACTAAAGGATTAAGGAAAAATGGAAATGTGGTTGCTGAGATGAATTTTATGGATGGGTTCACATAATTTATTGGCATGGGAAGATAATCCAAAGCTAGTCCAACAGTCTTGCATTGGTAGTTATATTTGTGGCAGAATGATGCTGCAAGAAACAGATATAGTATTCATTAGTATAAAAGTATTTAAGAACAGGTTTGGATAATCCCATATATTTTCTCTGTTAACAGTCTGTTCATATTTGGTGTTGCACTCACAACGCACACACGTGCTTCAAGTAGAACAGATATTCCAGTTTAATTGCTTTAGTTCTCTTCATTTAAATTTAGATCAGCTGCAGTAAGAGTTTGATACAAAATAGAATTTGATTTTGATTTTTTTTTTCCCCCATTTCATATATTGACTCAGCTTGGCTGTGAGGTGAAGAAGTTTGCTTTGCAACCATATGATTTTGTGTTCAGTCCCACAGTGCGACACCTTGGGCAAGTGTTTTCTACTGTTGTACACCAGGCCAACCAATGCTTTATGAGTGAATTTAGTAGACAGAAACTTTGTGGAAGCCTGCCGTGTGTGTATGAATGTGTTTGTGTGTGTGTGTGTGTGTAAGGCTGTATGAATGGCTGTGTTTGTCCCTCCTCTGCCAATTGACAACCAATGTTGATTTGTTTACATTTCTATAACATTGCACTGTGGCAAAAGCAACTTATAGTCTAAGTTCCAGGCTTAAAAAAAGGAAGTATTGGGGTCAGTTCGTTTGAAGTGGTGCCCCAGCATAGTCACAGTTCAATGACTGAAACAAGCAGATATCTACACTCAGTATAATTTTTCTTGTGTAATTCTATATTATCACAATTCCTGCTTTATGTCAGTGTCTTGTCTTTCTATTATCATTCTGTTATTATCATACTGTAATAATTTCTTCATATATTTCATATGAAACATTAGAAGATGTAAGAACTGGATATTTCAATATTTGCAGAATATCGAGTAGTCTTAGAACCAGAAAAAAGAATATTTGTAAAAATTTATGTTCACAATTTTTTGTGTGTTTGTTTGTTTTCGGTTACATTGTTATCTTCCCAACCACTTTGTGATTTCAGAATAATATAGCTGTGAACTAAAGGAGAAATCTTTACGAGTAATTGTATTCGTTGTTTTGTATGGTTTACAACAAATGTTGGTCATGTATGTGTGTGTGTGGGGGGGGGGGGCACTGGTTTTATTACTGTTATTTCCAGCTAGTGTTTGTTGCACTCTTAACTCTTCCATAAGTTGATTTCCTAGTTTTTTTTTTTTTAGTCTTTGTTGGTTGGACCGGTGGACCAATGGAGAAATTTGATTCATCACCATTAATATTGATTGAGAGTTGATGAGTTGGAAATCTAAAATCAATAAATAGACTCAGAGGCAGAATGCATTTACAAATTTTTAACCGTATGCATACAAAGAAAAAAACAAAAATTCAATCTCAGTGCATCTTGTATAATTTTATTTTGTTTTATATATATATATATATATATATATATATATATATATATATATATATATATATATTGTGTCACAGTCTAGGAATAATAGCAGTTGTTGGTTACAGGTATCCAACAGGCTAGTCTCTGGTGCATTGCATTTTTATCAACAAGAATGACAAGCAAGTTTGTGTAACTGAGCGAAGAAGAAACAATTTGTTATGTTTATTTATTTATTTTCATCTTCACAATGACTTTCATATCCTTTATTGATCTGCATCTGGAAGACAAGGGACATCTTTTATTGATATGGGTCAATAAGACCTGGGACGAAGTTTTGAAAGCTGATCTGAAAATGCTGACCCCTTACAAAGGAGATGACAGAGGACCAAGCTATGTGGTGCATTGTTAAACTTGAAAAGACCTGCCCACCACAACAGAATTGGGATCCTAAAACCAAGGTTCCACTTAAAAAGCACTTGTGATGGTGCCGTATAAAAAGGTCCCAGTACACTCCTAATGAAGCAGTTGGCATTAAGAAGGGCATCTAGCCATAGAAACCAAGCCAATACAGATTACGGTACCTGGTGCAGCTCCTGGCCTTACCAGTTTCTGCCAAGCCGCCCAACCCATGCCAGCATGGAAAACAGACATTAAACGATGATGATGATGACGATCTGATGTGTGTGTGTGTGTAATGGGCTCTCCCATTAATTTTGACATATTCTGACCTAACGGCACTTTTTCTTCTTTTGTTTTAGTTCTGATCTCCATGTTTCTTATAAGACTTTAATCTAGCCAACAATTTAGAAAGGTCCTTAAATTGTACTAAAGAAAGGATTGTTATACAAAGCATCTGGCATGCTAGTTCAAGACTTTGTCTTTACTCTCAGTTCTTTAAGATGATCCAGACTGCTCAGTATAATGAGCTTCTGTGCAGTTTCCACTTACTAAATTCCACATACAATTTATTGATCATCCTGGGCCTATGGCAGTAGAAGACACCTTCTGAACCCAGAAACTTTGCAGATGCAATACAAACTTCCTTAACTACACAGCCATTCTTGTTCCCATGTGTAATTAGATTTTTGCCTTCTGCCATGCTTTTTTCTGATTCTCAGACTTTTTGCCTTTACTTCAAGTCACTTATAGTCACAATCTTTTGTTATTCTCATAATTTTCCCTTGCTTGAAACCATCCTGTCCCTCATCACATTCTATCTCCATTTACACATTTTTCTTTAATGAAACATTTCTCATAACTCTACCAGTTGGGGGTCTTTTGTATTTTGTACATATTAAATATATATTGGTGAGAATGTAGATATGAATATTTGTGTGTGTTCATACAATATATTTATAAAATACGATGCAAGGACATTTTGCTTCTTTTTTTTTTTTTTTTTTTCTTTTGTTAATGCTAATATTTCTGAAAAGCCTTCAACTCTAATTGGCCTTGATTTCAACATACACTTTTTTGTTATTGTTTCAATGTATGCTTTCATTTTCACATTGATTGTACATTCTTTGTTCCTGTTATCCAATTTCTGACTCAATTTTAAATCGACTTCATGTTGATTGGGTTTTTGTCTTGGTTTTTTTTTTCATACCATTTTTTTTTCTTTTTTTTACCCTAATAACCAGAAGTTGCTTGCTGTAGTTATTTAGCCACCTAACTCTCAATGGTTATTTATATTCATGTGCGTGTGTGTGTGAATTGAACTAGATTGTTTTTCCTTTAACTTTGCGTGTCACATTGGTTCCAATAATCCTCTGTCAGAATGTGATTTCATATGAGATCATCCACCAAGCCTACGAATTCATTTTCAATATATGTAACATTGTTTGTAATTTCTATAAGCCTTCCTATCATCTTTCACTGGCCCAAGTTTCATTACCATTCACATCAAATACAATCTGGATATTTTATATGCAAAGAAAATCCCTTTAATCTCTGCACGTGTAAAAAAAATTGTCTGGACTTTTTTTTCCTTTTCTTTCAACTAGGAATGATTCCAATCATTGTGCTTTAATTAGTCTTTCCTGTTTCATGCATTGACGATCCTGGATAATGCAATAAAATAAATAAATAAATGAATAGAATCTGTTTTTGTTTTTTTTTCTTAATTTTTAATTTTTTATTTTACAACTTTCAGAGTCTCATCAGATGAAGACATAATTTATGGATAATAGTTACATTTGCTCACACATGTTACACTTGTATTTTTAATTTTCTCTCAGCATATTAGCAATGTGATTGTTGCCTTTGAGTTCATATTGATTTCTTTAGATCAATATTGATTCGTTCTGACTAGGCACAAAGCCAATTTTTTACAAAAAGAAGAACAGAGTCAATTAGATTGTCTTCAGTATATTTCTGGTACTTAGTTTGTTGACCTCACAGAAACAAAAGATTTCTAGAAATCAATTTTGTTTATAATACTAGTGTGTGTGTGTGTGAATTTATTTTTTGATATCTGTCGGAACCTGTATATCTCTAATTCCCTTGTTCTCCCCACTCACTCTGTATCTGTCTGTTGATCTACCTATGTCCATCTGAGACTCCATCCGGTTATGTAAGCTTTATAATACTTGTCACAACACACCTACAGATGAGTAATAATGGTGTTGGCAATGCTTGCCACCACCACTGTTATCATCAGCGCTACCACCACCACCACCACCATCAACGTTGTCATCGTCATCATCATCATCACTATCGTCATCACTACCACCACCATCATTGTCATCATCATCATTACTATCCTCATCATTACCACCACCATCATCATCATCACTACCACCACCATCATTGTCATCATCATCATCATCATCATCATTACTATCCTCATCATCACCACCACCATCATCATTGTCATCATCATCATTACTATCCTCATCATTACCACCACCATCATCATCATCACTACCACCACCATCATTGTCATCATCATCATTACTATCCTCATCATCACCACCACCATCATCATCATCACTATCGTCATCACTACCACCACCATCATCATCACTATCGTCATCACTACCACCACCATCATTGTCATCATCATCATTACTATCCTCATCATCATCATTACTATCCTCATCATCACCACCACCACCATCATCATCACTGCTGTCATCACTACCACCACCATCATTGTCATCATCATCATCATCATCACTATCCTCATCATCACCACCACCACCATCATCATCGCTATTGTCATCACCATCACAACCACCGCTGTCATCATCATCATCATCATCATCATCATCATCATCATCATCATCATCCCAATAATGGCCTCTTTGTGTTTAATTTCACCATATTCCACTACATCCTTATCCTTTCAAAATCAATATCAAAGAAACAAATTTTTTTTTTTTTTCTTCCTTCTTGGAATAGATAGTACTCCAAAATACAACCTCAGCTTCAAATAACTCATCCACTATTAATCATAAATCACCTAAATTTCTGTTATTGTTGCTATTGTTGCTGCTGTTGTGTTTTTATTTTTATGTATTTATGTATTTTATTTGCTGCTGGTTTTTGTATCTGATTTTCATCTCATTTCTTTTTTTCCTCCTCTCAGAAATGGAGTAATTGGATGGTTCTGCTAATGTTCATATTTGCATATGTCTTTATTCATGTGTTTTTTTTTTGTTTTTTTTCTTTTTTGTCTAAGGCACAAGACTGATTTTTGTAATGGGAAAGAACAAAATAATGTTGTCGATACTTATTCTATAAACTATGGCAGAACATGAATTTAGAACTGAGTGGAATGAAATATAAAATATTTTAATTTCCTTTTTATTTTATTTTTTTCTTCTTCTGGTTTATAAAGTCAATCAGGAGAATTGAAGATAATGATACGACTTTCGTAGGGTCTCTTAGGTTGGTAAGATTTGTGTGTATGTTATTCAATTATAAATGTTTTCTGGTGAATGTCTTCAAGAAAAGTGTAGGTAGATAAAGAATTCAAGAAGGATTGTGTGAACTAGCATCTAGTGTAGGATCTGAGAGGTGAGTCACAGTGGGGGGTATGAGAGGGAGGGAGACAGGTGCGCCTGGCGGAACTGACTGACGGAATATGCAGAATGCAGACATTTCAGAAGAGAAGAAACTATTGAGTAGTAGTAGTGGTAGTGGTAGTAGTAGTAGAGGGGAAAGAAAAGAAGTAGCATTTTTGTAAGCCAATGGGGCAAAGCATATTAATGAATGAATCTTTGCCAATCAGCTACTTGGTTTTCTTTTTCTTTTAGGTATGTTCGAGTATTTTTGCGTGCATAGCATTGCACTGCCCCAGATCTTGAGTCGAGGCATCAACCATGTTAATCTCACCAGCCTGGGATGGCCTCCTAAGGCTTTGAGTACGGTCCTCCTCCTCCTCCTCCAATGCCTAAGTTATTGTAAAAAGAACAGATATAGGCGCAGGAGTGACTGTGTGGTAAGTAGCTTGCTTACCAACCACATAGTTCTGGGTTCAGTCCCACTGTGTGGCACCTTGGGCAAGTGTCTTCTACTATAGCCTCGGGCCAACCAAAGCCTTGTGAGTGGATTTGGTAGACGGAAACTGAAAGAAGCCCGTCGTATATATGTATGTATGTGTGTGTGTGTCTGTGTTTGTCTCCCTAGCATTGCTTGACAACCAATGCTGGTGTGTTTATGTCCTTGTCAATTAGCGGTTCGGCAAAAGAGACCGATAGAATAAGTACTAGGCTTACAAAGAATAAGTCCCAGGGTCGATTTGCTTGACTAAAGGTGGTGCTCCAGCATGGCCGCAGTCAAATGACTGAAACAAGTAAAAGAGTAAAGAGTATATATAAGCACTACTCCACCCACTGTATGAATCACAGTTGAGCTTTGTGGAAAGTCAACAACTGATCAGGGTTCAGACTGGAATAAACAGAACAGGAGGAGACACATGGGGTGGAGAGCCCCTGAAGAGGTCACAAGATGTGTGACAAAAGATTTCAGACAAAGGACACTAAAATAAGAACAATGAGAAAGCTGAAATGAAGAACGAGTATATTCATCATCATCATCATCGTTTAATGTCCGCTTTCCATGCTGGCATGGGTTGGACAGTTTGACTGAGGACTGGTGAGCCAGAGGCTGTACCAGGCTCAATCTGATCTGGCAAAGTTTCTACAGCCGGATGCCCTTCCTCACACCAACCACTCCGAGAGTGTAGTGGGTGCTTTTATGTGCCACCGGCACGAGGGCCAGTCAGGCAGTTCTCGCAACAACCACGCTCAAAAGGTGATTTTACATGCTACCTGCACAGGAGCCTGTCTGGCAGCACTGGCAACGACCACACTCAAATGTTGTTTCTCACGTACCGCTGGCACATGTGCCGGTAAGGCGGTGATCTGAACACAGTCGGACTGTATCCGAAACCATGTAGTTGAATAGCAAGATTCTTACCACACAGCCCTGCTGGAGCCTTTTTTTTTTTCTTTGCCCAGTTTGGTAGAAGGAACAATGCCCATGGCTGTTGTGTAGAATGTTAGTGGTACAGCCACAAACATCCTAAATCATACCCAAAAAATACCATTTCACTGATTGACACTAACTCACACACCAACATGATTTTTTTTTTTTTAATTGGTTTTTATTATTTCAAATTAATGAACTTATCAGCTGTTTTTTTTTTCTTTTGAAATTCTAGGTGGCCCGCAATGGTTGAAATAGATCCTGATTACACATCATACTTTGAATTTGAAGAAGAAGATAGTATGTATCCTGTAAGTACTTCAAAATAAATCCTTAACTGTACATGAAATAGAAATGAGAAATTGTAATATTATTGCCTTTCAAAAAAAGTGAAGTTTCTAAAGCTGAGTCAAACTGGGTCAAAACTGGATCATAATCTTCATTTGCTGAGAGTTTTTCTCTACTCTGGTGCTGGTCTCTTTGAGAACTGCATCCTCCAAAGTGATACCAAGCCTCTGGAGATCTTCCCTAATCATGTCCAGCTATCTTGTGCATTTGGGAATATTACGTTGCTTGGAAGCAGGTGAGGGTTAGTGACAGGAATGATAACCAGCTGTAGAAAATCTGCCTCAAGAAGCTTCATCTTACTCATGCAAGCATGGAAAAGAGATATTGAAATAATGGTGATATTTTCTTTAACAGCTTTATGGAATCTGTTTATTCACCACTGTTCTTCAACCAAGATAGCACTTGTTAGTAAAATCCACCGTGTTCACTGTCTGTTTCACTTCATGTACTTCATGCCAACCTTTTTATCTTTCTCACTTTATAAACATGTAAATGACAACAACAACAACAACAGCAACATGTCTGTTCTGTGTGTCAGATGTATGAAAGAGAGGACAAAGAAGCCTCAAAGCATGTCAGTTGCGTCGGTCATTCATTCAATGTAAAAGCAGTTCTAGTAGTGGTTGTATAGAGTAGTGGGACTGGTTTTAAGATACAGGAAACCATGCTCAAACCATGACAATAAAAAAATACAGACCAAGGAGCACATTGAGCAAGTTAACAACTGTCGATATGAGTTTTATGCAGCTAACTATTACAAACAAAGAAAATTTTCTCAGCAGGATTGATAAAAAATTATCTGAAAGAAACTTTAGAAAATGTCATTAAAAACATTCAATACCAAGCCTAACCTATGAGAACAAACTGTTTAAGACCAAATGAATGTCCATTCATAAAGGCTGAATGAAAATGGGGAAAATGCAACACAACAATATTTTTAGAGTATCTTAACACTTTGAGGGGAAATAAACAAGACAAATGAATTACTTAGCATGTCTTAAGAGAGTATTAAATCTGTAGTTTCTGTTAAGAACACATGGTTATTTTTATGCTGTAATATTTATTTGAATGCAACACATACGTTTGGATATTACAAACAAGGCATACAGTATTCAATACATGTAGTATAGTGTATAATACATGCATTATATCTTCAACTGGAAGAACATGTTTTGGAATAGAGTAGCCAGAGCAGTGTTTCTCAAGGTGGGATGCATTCCCCTCCAGTGGGGACATGAGTTACTTCAGAATGGGACATGGAAAACAAAGGAATAAAACTTACAATAAGGTTTTAATTAAAATATCTTTTGTTATGGCTTCTCAAAAAGTTACCATTGGTTGCTTTTAGCAATATAGGTGGCTCGTCAGACCTGTTTGCTGGAAGTATAAATACAATCTTGGTCAACAGTGGAAAAAACCTTGAAATGAAATTCCTCTAAGCAAAAACCCCTTCTGGCTGAGACGGTCAGTTTATGTGTATTTTTCATTCACTAGTCAGAAAACAGGGAAGCGCATATCTCTAACACAAATTTTCTATCATGAGGGCACTGACTAAACACTTCACTATTTTGAATTTAATCTTGGGCCTCACAGAGGCAGACAAGTGATTGAGAACTTTGACAATATACCATGCTTGAGAAAACCTGTCAAGCTATGTGAGATCATAGTCATGGCACATAAAAAGCACCCACTACACTCTTGGAGTGGTTGGCATTAGGAAGGGCATCTAGCTGTAGGAACCATGCCAAATCAGATTAGGACCTGGTGCAGCTTCTCAGCTTACCAGTTTTCAGTAAAACTGCCCAACCCATGCTAGCATGGAAAACGGATGTTAAATTATGATAATGATGATGACCCTAAAAGGATAAAAGGCAAAATCAAGCTTGACCAAATTTAAACTCAGGACATCAAGACAGACAAAATGCATTTTTCCCAGCATGCTAATGATTCAGCCAGCTTGCTGCCTTAACGAAGCCAGTAACGATATTATTTCTATATATCGTTGTGATGTAGTGCTATTTCAAGTAACAATTGTTTGACATAGTTTCATTTGTTGCATAGGCATATATGAAACCTGTCTTATCTAAAAGTTTGAATGGAGTAACACCAATGCATCATACTTCAGTGTGTATATGTGTGTGGATAGCGTGTAGAATAGGGTGTATGCTAGATTGAATGAGACATTTAGTCATAATTAGTCTATTGTCATATTTGTTACAATAAAAGCCAAAGGGTCAAACACAATAACATAAGAATTAGTAATTGTGGTGTGAATGAATTTTTGTCTCTTATGTATTTGGTGTTTCATTATGCTTTGTATAACATATTTATCAGGTGTGAATTTCTAGTTAGAATGAATCTATACCTGTGTGAGTGTAAGTATGGAGATGCAAACAGGAACAGTAGAACTCATAATATATGAATATATGTATATTTTTATTAACTTTAGCAGAAGCAACAGAGTGACTCAAGAGCCAAGAGTTTTGTATGTTGGTATTTATCAAAGTTTGATAAGTGCCACTGCAAGAATCTCTCAGCCCAAGGCGGCGAGCTGGCAGAATCGTTAGCATGCTGGGTGAAATGCTTAGCGGTATTTCGTCTGCTGTTACATTCTGAGTTCAAATTCCGCCAAGGTTGACTTTGCCTTTCATCCTTTCGGGGTTGATTAAATAAGTACCAGTTACACACTGGGGTCGATGTAATTGACTTAATCCGTTTGTCTGTCCTTGTTTGTCCTCTCTGTGTGTAGCCCCTTGTGGGCAGTAAAGAAATAAGAATCTCTCAGCCCTTGAATCACTGTGTTTGTCCTCACCCACCACTTGACACTTAGTGTTGGTGTGTTTATGTCTCTATAACTTAGCAGTTTGGCAAAAGAGACCAATAGAATAAGAACTTGGCTTTAAAAAAAATAGGTCCTGAGGTTGATTTGTTTGACTAAAACCCCTCAAAGTGGTGCACCAGCATGGCCATAGTCAAATGACTGAAACAAGTAAAAGATATATATATAAGCATGGCTGTGTGGTAAGAAGCTTGCCTCCCAACCACTTGGTTCTGAGTTCAGTCTCACTGCATGGCACCTTGAGCAGTTGTCTTGAGCTATAGTAGTGGGTTTGGTAGACAGAAACTGAAAGAAGCCCACCATATATATATATATATATATATATATATATATATTGCGCTGGTATGGACATGTGGTGAGAATGGATGAGGATAGCTGCGTGAAAAAGTGCCACACCCTAACAGTTGAGGGAATCCGTGGAAGAGGTAGGCCCAGGAAGACCTGGGCTGAGGTGGTGAGGCAAGACCTTCGTACATTGGGCCTCACCGAGGCGATGACTACTGACCGAGACCTTTGGAAATGTGCAGTGCGTGAGAAGACCCGGCAAGCCAAGTAAGATCGTTGCCAGTGCCCCTGGACTGGCTCTTGTGCGGGTGGCACATGAGATGCACCATTTTGAGCGTGGCCGTTGCCAGTACCGCCTGACTGGCTCCCGTAGGATTTTCGAGTGAGATCGTTGCCAGTGCCCCTGGACTGGCTTGTGCGGGTGGCACATAAAAGACACCATTTCGAGCGTGGCCGTTTTCGTGCGGGTGACACGTAAAAGCACCCACTACACTCTCTGAGTGGTTGCCATTAGGAAGGGCATCCAGCTGTAGAAACTCTGCCAAATTAGATTGGAGCCTGGTGTTGCCATCCGGTTTCACCAGTCCTCAGTCAAATCGTCCAACCCATGCTAGCATGGAAAGCAGACGTTAAACGATGATGATGATGATGATGATGTATATATTTGTGTGTGTGTGTGTGTGTTTCTGTGATTGTCCCACTGCCATTGCTTGACAACCAATGGTGGTGTGTTTATGTCCCTGTAACTTAGCGGTTCAGCAAAAAGGTCTGATGGAATAAGTACTAGGCTTACAAAGAATAGGTCCTGGGATCGATTTCTTCGACTAAAACCCTTGAAGGCAGTGCTCCAACATGGCCACAGTCAAATGACTGAAACAAGAAAAAAAATAAAGGAATACACACACACACACACGCATACACACGCACATTGTAATGTATGTCTTTAGACCGCATATCTTGTATCAAATTAAAGTCAATATTTTCCTACTTGATAAATATCGGTGTTGTCTTCATAGAAATACATAGATTTTAAAGAAGAAAGAGTCTGTCGTTTGCAATCTTGTATATATTCCACACTCTGTTTAGACTGTGGCTTTTCTTTTCTTATATATTGATTTATGATAATTCAACCTCACAGTTGCTATAATACTTTCATTGTGCTACAAAGATCCACCTTAAGTCACATAAAACATCTTTCATTTGAGTGCTAAACACGGTGAAAAATAGATCATAATTAATAGGGTGGCATATTATTTCATCAGTATGAATAAGTAATCTTACTAAGTGCAAATTGATTTTTTTTTTCTTTTTGTTTAAACAACATGTTTTTTTATGGCATGTTATTGCAGAAAAATATTAGTGTTGCTAGCTGAGAAAATTAGAAAATTGAGCAAAATCATTTGAAGAAAGCATTCTTTATTTGAGGCATGGCTACCTTGAAGTAAAGGTGTTGAAGTATATTTATGTTTGGTATTGCAGTATTATTTCTCAGTTATTTCATTGTTTCTGTTTACATTGTACAATTATAAGAACTTTTGCTGCTGCAATAGTTAATTACAATTTATGTGTGAGCATATATATGTATGTATGTATGTATGTATGTATGTATGTATGTATGTATGTATGTACGTACGTACGTACGTACGTATATACATATATATACTGTTGTGTCTGGGGAGAGTCATTTTCTTTTTGTGCCTTATAATTTAACACACTCACCAGTAAAATTTCCACTTATTTCTTATTTTTATTTTCCTAAAATTTTCGTTGCGTCTTGCAACCTTTTCAATAGTCTTGACTCTGTCCGTTATTTACACTGCGTTCCTTTTTGTTTGTTTGTGCGCATGTGTGTGTGTGCCTATGCATGCATGCATGTATGTATGTATGCATGTGTGTATATGTGTGTGTGTATATATATATATATATATATATATATATATAAGGCCCTATGACTGGTGTAGCAGCATCATAGTCAACTGCTACAAAGGTAAAGGGGACGCTTTAGATACAAATAATTACAGAGGCATCAAGCTGTTAGATCAGGTTATGAAAGTTACAGAGAGGGTCATAGCCCAACTAATTAGGGAGCGAATCAATTTAGATGAGATGCAGTTTGGGTTCGTGCCAGGTAAAAGCACTACTGATGCCTTATTTCTAGTGAGACAGTTGCAAGAGAAATACCTAGCCAAGGATAAACCTCTGTACCTGGCTTTCGTTGACATGGAGAAAGCCTTTGACAGGGTCCCCCGATCCCTTATCTGGTGGTCAATGAGGAAACTTGGGATAGAAGAATGGCTAGTGAGAGCTGTGCGAGCCATGTACAGAGATGCGGCCAGTAAGGTGAGGGTTGGAAATGAGTACAGCAATGAATTCCGGGTAGAGGTAGGGGTCCACCAAGGTTCCGTCCTCAGCCCCCTATTATTTACCATAGTCCTCCAGGCAATCACAGAGGAGTTCAAGACAGGTTGCCCCTGGGAGCTCCTCTATGCTGATGACCTTGCCCTAATTGCGGAGTCACTATCAGAACTAGAGGAGAAGTTTCAGGTGTGGAAGCAAGGTCTAGAACTGAAGGGCCTTAGAGTCAACCTAGCTAAAACCAAAATCCTAATAAGTAGGAAGGTAGATAAAACACAAACCCCTTCAGGTAGATGGCCCTGCTCAGTATGTAGAAAAGGAGTAGGTAGTAACTCTATAAGATGTACCCGGTGCAAGCTATGGACACATAAGAGGTGCAGCAACATCAAAGGCAGGTTAACTAGCAAGTTAGTTTTTGTTTGTGGCAGATGTTCAGGTGCAATAAAGACTGCAAACAAACAGGAAACAACTTCTATCTCATTCCAGGGTGAAAAACTAGAGGTAGTCGATAGCTTCCGCTATCTGGGCGACCAAGTTAGTAGTGGGGGTGGGTGCGCTGAAAGTGTAGCTGCTAGAATAAGAATAGCCTGGGCAAAGTTTAGAGAGCTCTTACCCCTGCTGGCGACAAAGGGACTCTCACTCAGAGTAAAAGGCAGACTGTATGACGCATGCGTACGAACAACCATGCTACATGGCAGTGAAACATGGGCTGTAACTGCTGAGGACATACGTAAGCTCGCAAGGAATGAAGCCAGTATGCTCCGTTGGATGTGTAATGTCAATGTGAATACCCGTCAGAGTGTAAGTATCTTGAGAGAAAAGCTGAACATTAGAAGCATCAGTTGTGGCGTGCAAGAGAGACGATTGCGCTGGTATGGACATGTGGTGAGAATGGAGGAGGATAGCTGCGTGAAAAAGTGCCACACCCTAACAGTTGAGGGAACCCGTGGAAGAGGTAGGCCCAGGAAGACCTGGGCTGAGGTGGTGAGGCAAGACCTTCGTACATTGGGCCTCACCGAGGCGATGACTACGGACCGAGACCTTTGGAAATGGGCTGTGCGTGAGAAGACCCGGCAAGCCAAGTAAGATCGTTGCCAGTGCCCCTGGACTGGTTCTTGTGCGGGTGGCACATGAGATGCACCATTTTGAGCGTGGCCGTTGCCAGTACCGCCTGACTGGCTCCTGTAGGATTTTCGAGCGAGATCGTTGGCAGTGCCCCTGGACTGGCTTGTGCGGGTGGCACATAAAAGACACCATTTCGAGCGTGGCCGTTTTCGTGCGGGTGACACGTAAAAGCACCCACTACACTCTCTGAGTGGTTGGCGTTAGGAAGGGCATCCAGCTGTAGAAACTCTGCCAAATCAGACTGGAGCCTGGTGTTGCCATCCGGTTTCACCAGTCCTCAGTCAAATCGTCCAACCCATGCTAGCATGGAAAGCGGACGTTAAACGATGATGATGATGATGATGAAGGCACAAAAAGAAAATGACTCTCACCAGACACAACAGAATATGCTTCAACACACGAACTCACATAAAGAATCTTGCAAACCAAATCCAAAAACGAAATATATATATATATATATATATATATATATAATACATATATATATATATATATATACAATACATATATATATATACATTAATACATATATATATATATATATATATATATATATATATATATATATATATATATATATATATATATATATATATACATGTAAATATGTGAGTCTATGTATATATGCAAGGGGTTTCCAAAAGGTTCCTGGTTTCAGGTAAAAGAAAATACAGGAGGATCAATTAATTATGATTTTACTCAACATATTCCCCCTCTCAGATTCACACACTTATTGAAGCAGTCCTTCAGTTTTTCTAAGCCCTGTAAAAGAACTTTGAAGGTTGGGCCTCCAACCAGGCCTTTCACAATACCCTTAAGGCCAGGAACTATTCACCACCCCCTCATGTATGTGTGTGTGTGTATAAATCCATACATACATACATACATACATATATATATATATATATATATATATATATATATATATATATATATATATATACAAATAAGTGTTTAATACTTGAAATTTCAACAAAGGATGAAAGGAATGAACTTTACATATTTCAGAAGCATTAAGTTGACAATTTATAAAGGACAGTATATATTTTATTTTTATTTTTAATTTTTTAATATTTTTAATGTTTTAATATTATATATATATACTATTGGTTCTTAATGCATCTCTGAAGAGCGGAATTACTGATAATAAGATGATCTTTAGATCACTTTGTGATTATAGTAATATCCGCGAAACGATCGTAAGATATTTAACTCTTTAAATTTTAGGTTCTTTTATATTTTATATTTTGGACTTTACAATATTCATGCTTAATTACGCATAAATTTTTATACGCATATATATATTCACACATATATTTATCTATATTCAGATTTTTATATATATTGATATTTATATTTCGTATATTTATATTTTAAATTTTAAATTTATTATGTTGCCGTGTCATGTTGGATGTATGTCTTTCAAAATATTAAATATTGATATCCTGAGTATATTATTGATGAGTTTATGAATTTATTAATAATATAAAAACACATATATACACATTTATTTGCTCAAAATAATTGAGCACTCAACATAAGTTCAGTTATATATTCTTTTAGAATATTTCTTTTAGAATATTACTTATAAAAGTTATATATATATATATATATATATATATATATGGGAGAGTATACAAAAAATAACAACAGACGAGGACAGGTGGTGTAAATAACAAAAGTATATATTAGTATGACGCTCGGGAATACGGAAAGTCTTTGACGTTTCGAGCTACGCTCTTCAACAGAAAGAATACGGAGACAAGGAGAAAAACACGGAGAAAAAAAAAAAAAAAAATAAATATACACACTAGCTGAATAACCTGTCGTTGCCAGGCAATTTTTACACTAGAATGTCCTATATGAATTTTTTATTTATTCCATGTCAGAGTATGCTGACAGATAAGGCCTCTTAATCAGGACAGACTTGTGCAATTTTTCGCCAAAAGACTTTGTTAAGGATTTTTTTTTCCTTTCTAAATTATTTACATGTCTGTTCAACCATTTCACATGACTTTATTCCTTAAAACTTCAGAAGTTTTTACAATTTTGGTCGTCATAATGCTTTGCTTTGGTTAGTTTAATAAATATTCTTCCTCCTAATGATTTTGCTTTCATTTTATGATAGACAGCTATCATGCAGAAAATGCCAGCTTCCAAATCCTGTTTTCTGGTTAGGTAAAATTGATTACCTCATCAGTGCTGGTGCCACATAAAAGCACTCAGTCCACTCTGTAAAGTGGTTGGCATTTGGAAGGGCATCCAGCTGTAAAAACCCTGCCAAAACAGACAGTAAAGCTTGGTGCAATCTTCTAGCTTGTCAGTTCCTGTCAAACTGTCCAACCTATACCAGCATCAAAAACTGATATTAAGTAATGATGATGATGATACCGATGCCAAAGACTTATTAGACATTTAGACATTTCTACTACAAGTTTCAGGCAGCCAGGGAACCTCAGTCTTTGTCAGTACCGTCTGAGAGTGTTCGTGATTCTGAACAAGTGCTGTTATGGGTAAGGCTGGAAGTCTTCACTTACCTCTGTTAAAGAAAAAGTCTTTTTCTATGTAAAAAAAAGAAAAAACATTGAAAGCTCAATATATAACTGGTATTTATTTTATTGATCTGAAAAAAGTGTTATCCTTAGTAGGATTTGAACTTAGAACGTTGGAGAATAAAACTGAATATGGTTAGATATTAAAACCAATATTCTACTGCTACTCTGTGGCTTTTCTAGTATAAATATCTTTGGTCAGTAAAATAATGTACTAGAGTGAATTTAATATACTATACACCTGCCTTTATGTTACTGTTAGAAATAAATATTTTGCATATCATATATTGCTACCCATGGCACTGAACAACACAGGAAGACTTAAAGCTAAAAGCTAATCATCATCATCATCATCATTGTTTAACGTCCGCTTTCCATGCTAGCATGGGTTGGACGATTTGACTGAGGACTGGTGGACCAAGTGGCTACACCAGGCTCCAATCTGATTTGGCAGAGTTTCTACAGCTGGATGCCCTTCCTAACGCCAACCACTCCGAGAGTGTAGTGGGTGCTTTTACATGTCACCGGCACGAAGGCCAGTCAGGCAGTACTGGCAACAGCCATGCTCGAAATGGTGTATTTTACGTGCCACCTGCACAGGAGCCAGTCCAGCAGCAGTACTGGCAACGATCTCGCTCGAATGTCTTTTCACGTGCCACTGGCACAAGTGCCAGGAAGGTGACGTTGGTAACGATCACACTCAAATGGTGCTATTTACGTGCCACCGGCACGGAAGACAGACAGCTGGTGCTCTAGCAACGATCACGCTCGGACCTGCTGTAATATTTGACATTTTAAAAGACATTTTGGAAATAATTTGTAGACTGTGCTGGTATGGTCATATGATGCATATGGACAAGACACCTCCTGATCTCTATCTGTGGAGGGAACCTGTGGAAGAGGTAGACCCAAGAAGACATGGGATGAGGTGGTTAAGTATGATCTTCAGATGTTGAGTCTCATGGAGGTGATGACAAGTGACTGAGACCATTGGTGATTTGCTGTGCTTGAGAAGACATATCAAGCTAAGTGAAATTGTTGTGGCCAGTACTGGTGTTATGTAAAAGGCACCCATACACTCTGTGGAGTGGGTGGCATTATGAAGGGCATCCAGCAATAAAAACCAAACCAAACCAGGCTGGAGCCCGGGGTAGCTCTCTAGCTTTATCAGCCCCAGTCAAACTGCCCAACCCATGCCAACATGGAAAACAGATACTAGAAGAAGATGATGATGATGATAATAAGGAGGAGGAGGAGGGGTTATTTATTTATTTTACAGCATATCATTAACCAAACGTTTATTTGTTTATATTTCCACTCCTCATTTGTTGAAAATAATTGATAAAGAAAAGAAATTTCGTGTCCCAAGAGCATTTTTGAGTTTGAAACAGCAACCATACAGTTGTAATATTTCACTTGCATGATCTAAAAGTGAACCATTTTATATTTGAATGCTAGGCTTCCTCTAGCTAGTTGCACTTAAAAAACGATCCTTTTGTTCTTCATGTGAGATTTTGTTAGAGTCTCCACTTACATAATTCTTTTTCTCTGATGAAATTTTAGAAAGCATAAATTATTATACTTTTATTTCATCTAAACTTAAGCTTACTGGTAAAGATGGTTAATTTATTTTTAATGTTTTCTTCTTTTAGCAAGATTTATTTATTTATTTATTTATTTATTATTTATTATTTTCTTTTTGTTTCCTTATAATTTCAGTTTACACTTGTTATGAATAACATAACCATATGATATGATATAATACGCATAAACTGTAAAAACTAATTCAACTATATTGATCGTTTTGTTTTAACTACATGTAAAGCCTATTTCTGTAAACAAAAGGTACGGTCAGTAGAGTTGACTTAGGAATATGACCAATGTTTATTTAACCACCCCCACCTCAGTATATATATACAGAGAGCCATTGTAAAACATTTCATATTACAAAATAATCGATCCAGTGTTCTGTCATTTCTGCTAACATTTCAAACTATTCAAATATATTGACGGAATATGCGATCATTCTTTGCAGTAATGTATTCAATAATCAAAAAGTAGTAGGTGTAGGTATGGCTGTGTGCATGAGAAGCTTACTTCCCAACTACATGGTTCCAGGTTCAGTCCTACTGCGTGGCACGCTGGGCAAGTGTCTTCTATAGCCCCTGGCTGACCAAAGCTTTATGAGTGGATTACGTAGGCAGAAACTGAAAACAGGCGGCAAGCTGGCCGAAGCGTTAGCACGCCGGGCGAAATGCTAAGCAGTATTTTGTCCACCTTTACGTTCTGAGTTCAAATTCTGCCGAGGTCGACTTTGCCTTTCATCCTTTCGGGGTCGATAAATTAAGTACCAGTTATGCACTGGAGTTGATGTAATCGACTTAATACCTTTGTCTGTCCTTGTTTGTCCCCTCTACGTTTAGCCCCTTGTGGGCAATAAACATATCAGAATCATTAGCATGCCAGGTGAAATGATTAGCGGTATTTCGTCTGCAGTTACATTCTGAGTTCAAATTCTGCCGAGTTCAACTTTGCCTTTCATCCTTTCGGGGTCGATAAATTAAGTGCCAGTTACGCACTGGGGTCGATCCAATCGACTTAATCCCTTTGTCTGTCCTTGTTTGTCCCCTCTATGTTTAGCCCCCTGTAGGCAATAAAGAAATAAGAAACTGCAAACAAAATCTGTTTGTGTGTGTGTGTGTGTATTAATGTTTGCTTTTATATTCAGTTACAATAAAAACAATTTTACATTAATCTGATGGTTTACTCTACACTTTTGTAGAGTACAAATTTATTATTCTTATACAAGAATGTTGTTGACAGTGACTCCGAAGTTTCAGCCAGCTAAGCCATCATCAGACTGCCCAACAATGGCTTAGCTGGCCGAAACTTCAACGTCATTGTCAACAACATTCTTGTATAAGGATATTAAGTGTGTATGTTTGTGTGTGTGTGTGTGTGTGCATGCATGCATGTGTGCATGTCTGTGTCCATGTGTATGTGTGAGTTGGTGTCTCATCTTGATATCACATAATAGTTGTTAATCAAATGTAAAACATGTCTGGCCATGGAGAAATATTACCTTACTTGGAAACAGGTGAGGGTTCGAAACAAGAAGAGCATCCAGCCACAGAAAACTTACTTCAACAAATTCCATCCACACATGTGAGCATGGAAAAGTAGACATTAAAATGATGATGATGATGTTGATGAAGTCATTAATTGATATCTGGTTGCAGACATGGCTTGTAAGTAAGTTAAGAAGTTCTCTTGGCAACCACACAGTTCAGGTGTGATTTCACTGCATGGTACCTTAGGCAAATGTCTTCTGCCATAGTCTTGGTCTGACCAATATCTTATGAGGGAAATTTGATTGGAGGAAATTTTTCAGTTGTCTATTATAAATATGTGTAGATTGGTGTAAAATTTGTGCATCTTTGCCACTCAACAAAAAGAGATTGGTGAAATAATTAAATTATTGCAGTGGAATTAATGGACTAAAAGCCTTGAGGATGGTGCTCTGGCATGACCACAATCCAATGAGTAATAAACAATTTTAGAAAAAAAAAAAAAAAGAATATTACTATAATTCTTAGGCAAGATGGCACATCATTCAGTACCCTTTTGATCATCTTCAGAATTACCTTTAAACCCTTTAGCATTAAAATTGGCCATATCCGGCCCAAATATTCTATGTATTTTATGTTCAAACTGGCCAGATCCAGCCTTTCACCCCTACCCTACAGTGCCATTCTAAAAATGAACAATCACATCATTGAAATCTTGAAGCTACAAGATAATACATGATTAATTTTTTTTTTTTTATGTGGATAAATGAGCATTATAATTAATAAATTAATCTAAATGCTAACGAGTTTAAGACACTGAGGGAGAGCTTGTGATTTCTATCTTTCTTATATTCTATTTCTAAATCCTGGATGGTTGGCTTTGCTTCACCTTTCTCTGGGACCAGTAAATTAAGTGCAAGTACTAAACTTGTATTTCTTTTCTGCAAAATTGTCCTTTACATAGTCACAAAACATCAATATATTTGTACACGCTGAAAAACATGGAGCAGGTTATTAGTTACTATTCGGAGCACTTTGGAATCAAGAGACTACACAATTTACATCCAGCCTTACTGACTCATAACTATTGCATTCTTATGTAGAGATCAATGTAAATGTTGGAGACAGAAAATAAAAAGTACATATAAATGGTTGCTGACAATTAAAACAACCCTAACTGCTATACCAACCAGTTCAAAAATCATCTAAACTAAGTACAATAAATAGACATTAAACTAATTGTTGATGGAAATGATAATCATACTGCTTATGATGATCAAAATGAGTTGCATTTTTTTCAGTTGTTTGTCTGTTTGGCTTGGAGCTGTGTAGTTCACTTTACACAGACTCACTGTATTTATAATGATTGACCAATAGGACTACTTGGTTTCTGCAGAGTGTAGAAGACTATGAATAGATTTTTTTCTCTACTTGTTAGTTGTGAAAGGGGTGCATGTGAATATATTGATGGCTTTGTGTTTCTCTCTACTAAACGGATGAAACCTGATTAATTTTTTCCTCTTTCTTTCAGTATGTGTATGGATACATATATATATGAGATTTTGTATATGAGCATAAATATACATAAACAGGCATAGGCATTATATATAAATACATGCATACATATGTGTGTGTGTGTGTGTGAGCCCTCAGTCAAATCGTCCAACCCATGCTAGCATGGAAAGCGGACGTTAAACGATGATGATGATGATGATGATGATGATATATGTGTTCATATAATGATATCTACACAATGTATTGGTGAGATAAAACATGTAATCGTTACCGAAATAGCAAAAATTTGTCCACAAAGGTCTATAGTAAACTCCTTATGGATCGATCTCCTTGGTTATATATCAAAAATTTAAATGAGAGTTTTGACGCTAATATCCATTATTATTGAAGTTTATTACCTTATGTCAACATTTCTGTATAAAGTCAAATTCAACTCTCAATTCAAGTTAAATACATATGTTTTCTCCGTATTCTTTCTGTTGAAGAGCGTAGCTCGAAACGTTAAAGACTTTCTGTATTCCCAAGCGTCAAACTAATACATCCTTTTGTTGTCTACACCACCTGTCCTCATCTGTTGTTTTTTTCGTAAATTCTCCCATATATATTAAGAGGTGTGTGTGTATGTATTCATTTCACACTCAGGCACTCTTCTAGTCACTAACTCTTATCAATTTTTTCAAGTAAGGGGTCCTTTTTATTCTACAGGTCTTCAACAGTGTAGAGTGGCTAGTCATAATGTCGGAAAGAAGTACCAACATCAGCACCACTTCACTCAAGGAGTGATAAGCATGAAATGCAAACACTCAAGCATATTTGTGTGCACACATGCACGTGCACACACACACACACATCTAAGCACTCTATCTCACCTGTTATAATACACCTATTTAATGTTTATTGTAACAATTGTTCAACCACAGGTCATCCCTGATTAAGCAGACTCGTGACACAATTGTTATTGCTGTTTAGCCCTAGGTTAACCTTGGTTAAGTAGACTTATGATCAAAAGCATTCCAGCTATGCTTTTCTTTTTTTATATACATTTATTTCTATATATACTTACTTGTCTCAGTTGTTAGGGTGGTGGAATGATTTGAACGAGATTTGGTTGCTATTTCTAGCGGATCAAGTGACCACATAGAGACTCTTTTGTTGGTTTGTAGTTATTCAAATGACTCATGACCCACAGAGCTATTGTTCCAGCAATACCGTACAGATAGGCATGTAGTAGTTTGTTGTACGGAGTTCAGGACATGTTGCTTTTTTCACTGTCCAGTCTGTTTTAGCAAGCAACCACCACCACCACCTGCTTGTGACCCGCTGCTCAGCTTCAGGCCAGTCATGACTTATGACTTATGATTTATGATCAAGGGTATTCCATCTGTGACTATCCAGTCTTTTATATCTGTGAGATCAGTCACTTGTTCTGTCAAACCAGATATGCTGTTTTTGGAAAAAGGACACTATTCTTTGAATAGTGTGGTTCTCTAGACCCTGTCTCATCCTCATCACCATTTAACATCCACTTTTCCATACTTGTAAGGATCAGACAGAATTTGATAAGGCAGATTTTTCTATGGCTGGATGCCCTTCCTATCACCAACCTGCATCTGTTTCCAATCAAGGAAATATTTTCCTGTGCCCTGACACATTTTCCATGGAAGGCTGGACACAAACAGCACCACTTGCATAACGGTAATACTCATGTACTACCATCAGATGATGTAGATAAGGGAACACCCACATGTGCGCATGTGACAGACTTCTTTCTATCACATTGTTGGGAAGCGAACTTAAACATTTGACCAACACAGAAATTATAGATTATTTTGACATGATCATTCAATGAATATCCCTCTAAATAAAAGTTTATACAAAAAACAGTAAAATATGTTGTTCTATTTTGGCATAGTCTTTTAACTTTTGTGCTTACTCTTTTACTTGTTTCAGTCATTTGACTGCGGCCATACTGGAGCACCGCCTTTATAGTCGAGCAAATCGGCCCCAGGACTTATTCTTTGTAAGCCTAGTACTTATTCTCTTGGTCTCTTTTGCCAAACCGCTAAGTTACAGGAATGTAAACACACCAGCATCGGTTGTCAAGCGATGCTGGGGGGACAAACACAAACACACACACACACACACATATATATATATATACATATATATGACAGGCTTCTTCCAGTTTCCATCTACCAAATCCACTCACAAGGCTCTGGTCGGCTCGAGGCTATAGTAGAAGACACTTGCCCAAGGTGCCACGCAGTGGGACTGAACCCGGAACCATGTGGTTGGTAAGCAAGCTACTTACCACACAGCCACTCCTGTGCCTATCTGTTTACTAAAAGTTTCTTAAAAATTCTTTCCCCAATGCAGTTTTATGAAATTTCAACTTATCGTGACACCTAACAAACACTCATAAACATAGTTTTGACATCATTATGATTATCATAATCATTGTAATTTTCCGCCATTGGCTTGCCCTGTATTGTCATCATAAATTTTCACTGGTTTTCTTTTATTCAGGCCTCTTATCATGTAGTGTTCTTTGGTAAAAAAGTTTCCCGAGCCTGGGTTCCCTTAGCCTGTATAAAGCCCTTTGAGAAAGGTCACAGTCCTCCAGCATCTTATGAAAATGTGAGTATAAGAATATAATGGCTATTTTGTTCTAATATGTTTGTTTTATCTTCTATCTTTTACTCATTTCACTCAGTGGGTACAGTGATGCGTAGAGGAGAGATATGATGATGAAGGGCTAGGGTAGTGGTTCCCAAGTTTTTTGGGGGGCTGCCACTCCCTTGACACCCAGACCACATTCCTAGCACTCCTCACCACAAATATAGACCGATTCCTGTATTAAATTCAAAACAACTGTATTTCACAAAAAGGACTTAACCTAATTAACCCATTATTTTGTTATTTTCACATCCATTGCCCCTTTTGGTCACCCCATTACTGCCCACTTTCCTTCAACACCGCCCTCAATTTTTCCACTGCCCCTAGGATGGGGTGGGGGAAGTACTGCCCACTTTGGGAACCACTGATCTAACGCATGCCGATATGGCCTACACCATCACTGGGTTCAGCTCCTCAATCACCATTAACACTTTGTTTCCCTTCTTTCCTTCACACTAATTTCCCACATCACTCTACCCATTTTCCTCTCTTTTATTTCTATTTCTAAACTTTCACAATAAATTTCTTCCACTGATCTTGGGAGCTGTCTTTTTGTCTTGTAAGCAGGAAGGCTGACAGCAAGGCAACTTCTACAGTGGTGGTGCCACAGAAAAATGTGTGTGTGTGTGTGTGTGTGTGTGTGTGTGTGTGTTGGATCCTATTGAACTACCTTACTCATGCCAGCATGGAAAACACACATAAAATGATGATGGTGGTGGTGGATTTGGCAATGGTTGTGGCAGTGATGCTAATGAGGATGAGAGAGTGAGTGTGTGTATGTGTGTGCAATCATTAAAATAGCATATTAAATAGATAAGCTATAAAAATTCTTGTTATCTATCTTTTTTAATTTCTTTTTATTATTATCTTATGTTTCTGAGGACATGCTTCCTGTCAACATTTCTCTCTGCTAATAACTCCTGTTTTCGTTGTACTCTTAAACTTTATTTTTTTTTCTTCTTTCATTTCATTTCTGGATTTTAAGTAAACATTTTTCCTCCACCTCACCCACAGGTTAAATACTCCCTGACTGATCAGAGAACTGAAGCAATAAAATCAGCAAATGAAGCTAATGAGTTTGATCTGAAAGTAAGTTACATAATCAGCACACAAACAATTAATCATGAATTTTTATTTTTTTCTGTTTTAATATTGGATATTATTTCACATTGATATTGTTAGAATGAAACTGTAGTGTTGCATCTGCAAGGCAAGAGTATTTTGTAAAAGCAGTTCTTCTGACATGGACAGAGGTTGCAAGTAAATATATGAAATAAATATATACATTAGGCGCAGGAGTGGCTGTGTGGTAAGTAGCTTGCTTACCAACCACATGGTTCTGGGTTCAGTCCCACTGCGTGGCACCTTGGGCAAGTGTCTTCTACTATAGCCTCGGGCCGACCAAAGCCTTGTGAGTGGATTTGGTAGACGGAAATTGAAAGAAGCCCGTCGTATATATATGTATATGTGTGTATATGTTTGTGTGTCTGTGTTTGTCCCCCCAACATCGCTTGACAACCGATGCTGGTGTGCTTACGTCCCCGTAACTTAGCGGTTTGGCAAAAGAGACCGATAGAATAAGTACTAGGCTTCCAAAGAATAAGTCCTGGGGTCGATTTGCTCAACTAAAGGCGGTGCTCCAGCATGGCCGCAGTCAAATGACTGAAACAAGTAAAAGAGTAAAAGAGTATTAGCTTCATGTAATGTAAGAGAGAACGAGAGAGAGAGAGAGAGAGATTTGAGTAGAGGGTTGTATATATACACATAAGGGTTTTTTTTTTTTATTTATGATTTGACTCCATGCTTTTCTGTTTGTGAAAGTGAATGCATTTAATTAATGTTGACACAGTATATTACTTAATTCTATATAAGAATATATTTCTAGCCTCACTCTATAAATTGCAGTTGTAACCCCTAGAGGGAACAGATGAGTCTGGCAACATAAAGATAGTGATTTTAATCTGGTTGGATCTCAATGAAGTATAGTCATGTTTGTTACCTCAGCTGGACTGTCTGTATATTGGTCTATATCTAAAAAAAAAAGGATTATCTTGTGGTGTAGTGTTGATAATTAGCATATGAAAAAATTAACTATCACAACACAGAGCATATGAGGTAATTAATTCCATATAACAATATACTGCTAACCTTGCTGTGACCCACTTGGGTCAAATCTGTAATCTGTCAGTTGTCGATGTTGTATTTTCTCTGTAAGAAGAAAACTGTCTTCTTTTTAGGTCAAGGCTAAAAATGATATTCTTATATTGAGTTAATTAATTTATGTTCTCTATATGTTGTGCAATTTTTTTTTCAGGCTGTTAATATTGTTTAATTGTGGCTCAGGCAAAGGACCAAGTGCAAGGCCTCTGATCCTGAAGCACTTTCTGTTTTTACATAGTCTCCAACACTGGCTGCAGAAAATGAGAAAGAAGCTGCACATCAAGGGGTAACTACAGATAAAGGACCAGGTCTGGACACTTAGACTAGTGTGTACTCTGCTAAAGGCACTAGGTGATGGTGGCGGTATTGGTCTAGATCAGTGGTTCTCAACTGGGATCCATATGACCCCAGGGATGCAGTGTGTGTGTGTAGGGGGGGCATATAGGATTCTGTGGGGTCCAAACAAGCAAAATAGTAAATTGGGGATCTACAACAGTATTTTAGGGTTTCATGAAAAAATCTCTCTCATTCATTGCCTTACATGGAGGCGCAATGGCCCAGTGGTTAGGGTAGCGGACTCGTGGTCATAGGATCGCGGTTTCAATTCCCAGACCGGGCGTTGTGAGTGTTTATTGAACGAAAACACCTAAAGCTCCATGAGGCTCCGGCAGGGGATGGTGGCGAACCCTGCTGTACTCTTTCACCACAACTTTCTCTCACTCTTACTTCCTGTTTCTGTTGTGCCTGTAATTCAAAGGGTCAGCCTTGCCACACTGTGTCACGCTGAATATCCCCAAGAACCACGTTAAGGGTACACGTGTCTGTGGAGTGCTCAGCCACTTGTATGTTAATTTCACGAGCAGGCTGTTCCGTTGATCAGATCAACTGGAACCCTCGACGTCGTAAGCGACGGAGTGCCAACAACAACATTGCCTTACATAGTTCAACATGTTTCCAGCCACTATTGCAAACCTTCACAGGTGAATGGGTGAAAAGCAGGAATTTTAAAAGAAGTATCTGTAAACTAGTTCTTAAACAATGAATGGCTATGGGGGTCCACCAGAGTAAAATGCTAATTGAAGAGGTTCATAGGCAAAAAATGGTTAGGGACTCTTGATCTAGGTCAGTGGTTCTCAACTGGGGTCCATATGGCCTCTGAGGGTCCATATAAGATTTTGTGGGGTCCATGCAGCAAAATAGTAAATTGGGGATCCACGATAGTATTTCAAGGTTCAAGGGCCCCTGAAAAAATTTTGTTTTAGATGTATGTATTGGTATGTATTGCAAGAAACAGCTAGGTTTCTTTCTCTATCATTTTACATAGTTCAACCTACACAAGTTAATGTGTGAAAAACAAAACAGGAATTTTGAAAGAAGCATCTTTAAAGTTAGTTCTTATACATTGAATTACTATGGGAGTCCACCAGAATAAAATAGTAATCAAAGGGGGTCCAAAGATAAAAAATTGTTGAGAAACCCTGATCTAGGTGATGGATTAGTTTTATTATTCAAAAACAAGCCCAGGCCACAAGCCATTTGATAGGTTGTTGTGCAGCTTTTGTCTATCCAGTTTCATTCACAAAGCTTAGGCTGACCTATGCTTATGGTAGAAGACATTGCTTTAAGGTACCATGCAATGAGATTGATCCTGGAGCCATACAACTGCAAAGGAAACTTCTTAGCCATGTAACCACACCTGCACCTAACCACACTGCCATATTTACACACATTACTACACAGCCACGTCTTCACCTAACCACATAGCCATGCCTGTTGTACTTTATATTCATGACTGACTTGTTAAAGACAAAGTCAATCCTTGTAGGATTTGAACTCACAATTATGGGACATGTAAACTCACTGTATAACTCACCTCCATGTCTAACATTCACACCCACTCGGCTGTTTTTCAATGCTTGCATGTCTTCTCTTCTGTGAATTTCAGCAGATGCCTGACAAGCCAGTTTCTGTGGTTTTCTTCTACTATGATTAGCTTTCTGTCTACTATGATTATCTTACTTCGTTCATTATACCCCTTCTTCCTATTTCAGTTTTACTGTTTTTACATTTCATTTTTCTAAGCTTGTTTGGGGGTAGAGATGTGATTTGTTTTGTTTTTGCTTTTTGTTGTTTTTTTTTTTGTTTTATTTTGGAACAACAAGATACAAGTGTCTTGTACTATAGCCTCGAGCTGACTAAAGCCTTGTGAGTAGATTTGGGAGACAGAAATGAAAGAAACCCACGATGTGTGTGTGTTTGTGTATGTTCTCCACCACCACTTGGAAACCAGTGTTGGTGTGTTTATGTCCCTGTAACTTAGCAGTTTGGCAAAAGAAACCAATAGAATAAGTACCAGGCTTTAAAAAAAAAAACAGAATACTTGGGTCAATTCAGTCAAATAAAAAAATTTCTTCAAGCTGGTGCGCCTACATGGTCACAATCAAATGACTGAAACAAGTAAAATATAAAACTCTCTTGTGGATGAAAACAAAGTTGACCTCAACAAGATTTGAACTCAGAGTTCAGAGAACCATAACAAATATGCTTTCTAACAACTCTGTCAAACCACGTCTTTAGTACATTCTATACAGGTAGATATAGGCTGATATGTGTATCAACATATTAACCAAAAGAGACAGTGGTTTGTGTAGTGTTTCCAGTGTTGTGCTTTGTGCATAGCAAAAAGAGAGCTATGTCATAATGGCCAGTACATCATCACCATCATCATAATTTATCACCTGTTTTCCATGCTGGCATGAGTTAGACGATTTGACTGAAACTGGTAAGCTGGAGAGATGCACCAAGCTCCAGTCTGTTTTGGCTTGGTTTCTACAGTTGAATGTCTTTCCTAACGCCAACCACTCCATAGAGTATACTGGGTATCTTTTATGTGTCATTAGCACATGTGCCATTTATGTGTCACTAGCACATGTGCCATTTATGTGTCACCAGTATGGGTGCTTTTTGCACGTCAGTAGCAGAGCGCCTTTTGCGTGTCACCAGCACAGGTGCCTTTTGCTTCTCATTAACTGTTATAATGTGAATCCTGGTCCACTTGTATGTTGTTGTCGGCACTGTAATATCCTTGTCGCCACTAATATGTTGTGGCGGTATTCTGCATCTTATTATCTTTGACTCGTCTATTCTGCTATTGCTGACGGCTCTGTAAGACAACTTTGAAACGTCTACCTTGACAGGAACTCGAACTTGTATATATCACGTAACTGACACTAACTCCAACTGAGAACTCGTACAAGGACTCTACTACTACTGACCTCTACAACAACTGACTGTCTGATTTTATAGTGGCTGGTTCATACCACTTTGTCGTGTGGGAAGGGGAGTACCATTTTCACTACAACATTAACACAGATACCTTTTACATGTCACCAGCACAGATGCCTTTCATGTGCACTGACTCATGACTGATTTCACTTAGCTTGACATGTCTTCTCAAGCACAGCAAATTGCCAAAAGTATCAACCAGTTGTCATTTTCTCCATGATACTCAACATCCAAAGACCATATTTCACCACCTCATCCCACATCTTCCTGGGTCTACCTCTTCTACGGGTCCTCTCTGCAGTTAGAGATTGGCACTTCTTTACGCAGCTGTTCTCATCCATACATGTTCATGTTGGGATACACTGTACTCACTTCAGAAGCATTCTATAATGGATAAGTAGCTCAGTAACTTGAAGCTTTTCCGTAACTTGACATTCCTATTCAGAATGGCTGGATGGTCACACCCTGCACATCTCACTTTCTACACTTTAAATTTTCAAAGGTTTATTTATCTAAAAACCTGATGTAAAGTAAAAGGGGAAAAAAATTGTTTGTAATTTGATTATGATTCAATCGATACTCCAGCTCCATCGCCAACTGGCTAAAACTGTAGGCATTCTCATAAATTGAAACAATTGTTTGCCTTTTTATATTTATTGTTTTTCCTTCTATGTACCGACATACATATACAGCAATTCAATAAGCATGCTGTTTTGTTGACTTCATCTTCACTTAATGGATTCAGCCTATCCCTTTTTCTTGTTGAAAAGGAAAAAAATCTTCATGAATATTAAAAAGAGTATAATTCATTTTCCAATGACATCACCAACAAAGAGAGAGAAAGAAAGAGAGAGAGAGAGTGTGTGTGTGTGTGTGTGTGTGAATACATGTTTCTCTTTCAATTAACCTACATTTATGATTCTTATGTGAGAAGAATAAATATACATTATATAAGAAATATTAATGTAAGAGCAACAAACAGTTTCTGTTGTTATACATAAGTATTATGAATTCAATTGAAGCTGTTGTTAGATGGAAGGACAATAAGGACAATGTATTCAACCCCCCTCCCTCCAAGCAGGGCAAATCTCCTGAAATATATACCATATGCACTGCATATTAGAGTTAATGTTTGCAAAACTGTGTTTAACATCACGTTTATATATGATGGTCTGATTGTCACCTGTATGCAAACAGAATCAATTGGTGTAATACTCATCTCAAATTAAATTTCTTATATTTTAATTAACTGATAATTTCTCTTTGGGAAGATGTCTCTCAGTGCAATTTGTATTCTAAACAGACTCTTTGGTAATTATTTTATAAAGTGCAATATGTGACAAGCTCGCCATCATCACTATCATCATCATCACCATTACCACTACCACCATTATCATCATCATCATCATCGTCATTGTCAGTGTTTGATGTCCACTCTTCCATGCCTGCATGAGTTAGACAGAATTCATTGAGGCAGATTTTCTACAGCCAGTTAGTTATCCTTTCTGTCAGCAACTCTCACCTCTTTCAGGCAAGGTAATAATCTCCCCATGGCCACACATGTTTATCATGGAAGACTGGAAACAAACGACATCACCTGTATGTCGGCAACATTTGTTTACAATCATCATGTGATGTCAAAGCGAGAATACACACAAACACAGACACTTTCTCACACACACACACACACACACATACTCTCACACACATGCACATATACACACACAGATATATATGACAGGCTTCTTCAAGTTCCCATCTACCGAACCCACCCACAAGGCTTTGGTTAGTTAGAATGAGGGTTTGTTATAGTAGAACTCACTTGCCCAAGGTACCACCATGAGATTGAACCTGAGACCCCATGGTTTGGAAGCAAGCTTCTTAACCACACAACCACACCTGTTCCTATGTACATACATATTAGATACAGATTAAAACAGAAATGAAAAGGAAAACTCCTCATGACTTTTATATATATTATTAGATACTATTTAACATCTACAAAAATATGTAAGCATTGCATATTTAAATGCATGCATACAACACGCATTAGAGGGAAACATCAGTATCAAGAGCAACCTACTCTGCTTTGGATGTTCTCTCTTCTGCTAATTCTCTCCCAAGTCAAAAATGAAGCATACAAGTGCGATGCCATCCTAGAAACTTAGTGAGCTGCACCTCCAAATGTACGTTGATTCCAACTGTGACAACCTATCTAACCCATGCCAGCATGGAAAGCTGACATAAAATAGTGATGGAGATGACAAAGACATCTTGGGCAAATGTCTTCTACTAAAGTTCCAGATTAACCAAAGCCTTGTGAGAGGACTTAATACACAGAAACTGAAAGAAGCCTATCGTATATATGTATGTGTGTGTGTGTGTGTGTTACTGTCACCTTGCCTTGATTTCATGTGACAGTTGTAAATGAATGCCACCATCGTGCGAATGGTGTTCTTCCTTTCCAATCTTCTGTGAAAACATGTTTGGTTATGAGGAATATTGCCTTATTTGGAAACAGATGGGGGTTGGCAACAGGAAGCAGTAAGATGACAGAATCGTTGATACGCCAAGCGAAATGCTCAGCGACATTTCATTTGTCTTCATGTTCTGGTTGCCCTTCCGTGCAAGCATGAAGAAGTGGAGGTTAAAATGGTGATGACGGTGATGATGATGATGATGATGATGATGAGATAGCATAGGCCTTTGTGCAGTTGCCATCAACCAGCTACACTCATAAGGTATAGTCTGGAAATTTAAGTAGAAGACACTTGCCTTTGGCGGTACACAGCTGGAAGAAACCCAAACCCATGTGGTTTCAAAGTGAACTTTTTTAACCATGCAGCCATACCTGAACTTCAATGTCTGTTTAGAAAGAAAGAAAGAAAGATAAATAGACAGATAGATGATTAGATAGTGGGGGAGATAGAGTGAAAGATGTGAATATTCTGGCAGTTAAGTGCTTGTAAAGTATACTGAACTTTACAGATAGAAATTTAAACACTAACAGATGTTGCAGCAAATTATTTGACACTGCTACCTTCTCTGATAAAGAAAGATGACCTGATTTGTCAGTGGCCATTGTTGTTGTTGTTGCTGTTGCTGTTGTTGTTATTATTATTATTATTAAGAAGGCAGCAAGCTGGCAAAATCGTTAGCATGATGGACAAAACACTTAGCAGTATTTCACCTGTTGCTACATTCTGAATTCAAATTCCACCGAGGTCGACTTTGCTTTTTATCCTTTTGGGGTTCATAAAATAAATACCAGTGTAACACTGGGGTCAATATAATCGACTCATTCCCTCCCCGTAATTGCTGCCCTTGTGGCAAAATTTGAAACCATTATTATTATTATTATTATTATTATTATTATTATTATTATTATTATTATTATAATTATTAAGGCAGTGAGCTGGTAGAATTGTTAGTACACCAGATGAAATGGCTTATCAATATTTCGTCTGCCTTGACATTCTGAGTTCAAATTCCTCCGAGGTCGACTTTACCTTTTATCCTTTTAGGGTCAATGAAATAAATACCATTTGAGCACTGAGGGGTCACTGTAATTAACTAGCCTATTTCAGGCCTTGTGCTTATTTATAGAAAAAAAAATGATTATTTATAATAATAATAATTAGCATTACTTTTAATAATTATCAACGTGATTATCATCATCATGAGTGGTCGTCTAGTTTAGTGTTTGTTTCTCTAATGTTTATATAAACTTCCATAGTTTGTGCTACTTGATCTACATATGTTGCTACACTTGTTTTGACTATACAAAAGTGTGCCAACAACATGTGTTACCATGCTTTGTGCAGGTGAGTGCAGTTAGCATGCGGGGGTGGGGATTCACACTGCTCACGTATGCATGTGTGTCTGTGGAGATATATATATATATATATGTATGTGTGTGTATATATATATATATATATATATATATATATATATATATATATATATGGGAGAATATACAAATAATAACAACAGACAAGGACAGGTGGTATATATATATATATATATATATATATATATATATGAATAGATACATATATAATAGTATATAAGCAATTTACGTATTTATACACGACAGAGGTGATCTTCGACAGGACATCTTACATGCTAGAAAGGGCAGTTAAAGCCCAAACCATGAATAAGAGCAATTTCAAAAGGAATGAAAATAAAAAATGTTTTTGTAGTTACCCTCAGACTCAAGTTTCTGTATCAATGTGCAAAATAAATTGATTTGCTATCCATACTTCTTCAGTGATACATAGGTATATATATATATATATATATATATATATATATATATAAAATTTATTAATGAGGGTAGAAATTGATATTAATCAATTAAAGCCAATGGTCTAGCATGTTGTGTCGCTAAATTTTTTACTGAGAACATATCTTTTCGTGGTTAGATGATTCGGCATCTATTTCTAGCATATAGGAGTCCACATTTGCTGGTCATTCCTCTTATTTTTGTATATATATATATATATATATATATATATATATATGCATATGTATATGTGTGTGTATGGATACATAGCCATCACATTGTAAGTAAGTATGTATCTAAATTCTGTACAACTTTCTTACTCTTTCTTTTAGTCCCCCTCATACTTGTCTCTTTCTTTCCTCTTTTCTTTTTCTTGCTCCCCCTCTCTCACATTTCTTGGCTTTCTCTTTCTATAATCTACCTATTTCTCCTCGTTTATCTCCCTTCTACCTTCTCTATGTCCCTTTCATCCTCTCTCTTTCTCATTCTCCCTCTAATTCTTCTATCCCTCTGCCTCCTACCTCTCCCCTTTCCTTCCACATGACCGGTGTCCAGCCAAGCATGATCTTCCTTCCTTGGCCTGACTGTAATTGAGTAACATTTTCACCGTTTTTTTTTGTTTTGTTTTTGTTTTTTGTCTTTGTAGTCATACACATTCGTTTGCTTTCTCCCAAAATATTTAATGCTTTTAGCTTAGATTTTTGGGACCAGCCAGATTTGAACAGTCTCAAGTGTAACAAGCCGAAACTGTAAGGATTTGGAAACTTGACTGACAAGAGAAAACTGCTAATGGCCCGTTCTTGTTTTTTCCTGTTCATCTTTGTATCATCTATCTGTCCGGAGGTTGTTTTTTTTCGTCTGTTGCGTTCTTGTTCCATCTTTTGGATTTATATATATATATATATATATATATATATAATATATGCCGGAGTAAGCACATAAAATGTGCAACAAGGTGGAAAAAAGAGTACTCAAATACCAGAGGTAGAGTAATATGCTTTATTTAAAAGCAGCAGAAATAAAGTATATATAATATATATATATATATATATATATATATATATATATATATATAGGGAAAGAGAGAGAGAGAGAGAGAGAGAGGGGGGAAAAACTATCACTGCAGGCAGGCATAAGTAAATAATGTGTGTAACTGAATGCTGAATGTTTTACATAGCTTTGGTGCGTATATCCTGGTCATGTGCATGTAACGAGGGGCAGGATATTGCAGATTCTGCATTGAGCATATGGCTCCATATGAGTATTGGTTTTTTTTTTCTTTTTATCTTTTACAATTGGCTGCTTTTTTTCCCTAATGTAAGCTGGTGTATGTGTGATAAAGCAGAGAGAATGATATATGTAATAAAACAGACAGGAAACAGAAACAGATGAGGCAGGAGTAAAAAAGGGGAGGAGCATGAGTAGAAAGAAAGGTAGGGAGAGAATGAGAAGACATCATCATCTTCATCATCAACACTTACTGTCCGTTTTCCATGCTGGCATGGGTCGGATAGTTTGACAGGATTCAACTAGCCTGAGAGTGTGCCAACAACATGTGTTCCCATGCTTTGTGTAGGTGAGTGCAGTTGCTGTGCAACGGTGGAGATTTACACTGACCATATTTATATATATATATATATATATATATATATATAGATAGATAGATAGATAGATAGATAGATACATACATACATACATACATACATACATACATATATGTATATTCAAATTACGGCAAACGTGAATAAACAAACGAAGTTTGCTTTTAGAAGCGTTGAGATGTCTTAGAAAGTTAAAAAAGTGATTTTTTAAATTCTCAATCGCAGAATAATGCTAATAATATAGCCTGAACAGGATAAACTACCCCTATTTTGCAGAGAAAAGTGTAGGTGGCTAGCTGTGGACACGAACTCACATCCCCGTGATTACACGTGACGATGCTTTGACTGATTAAGCTAAACTACCCACTACAAATTCCTCTGCAAATTTAAGTTATATAAATCTCGCTATATGAGACGCTCTCATATGTTAAATTCATGTATATATATGTATATATATATTTGTTTTGCAAGATTTTTGATGTGAAATCGTGTGTTGAAACAGATGTTTACGTTAACAAAATTTAATTAAACACAAAAAAAAAACAAAAAAAACCCCCACACACACACACATGATCAAATAAATAAATAAAAACAAATATAAACGAACACGTATTAACAGAGTATATAGGTGATACAGACACTCCCCATACACATATGCACTTACAAAAGACACAGACACATTGAAAGACACGCATGCGTAGACACATACAATAGGAATACAAAATGGCTGATATTTAGCAAGGTGAGACACACATAAGAAAGAAGGAAACAATGGACCACTGATGAGGTCACAGAAGTGTGACGAAAGAACTCTGGCCGAAATAAGATTAAGATTAATGTAATATAAAGCTGAAGCAAATTAACACCAAATATACAGTGCGTGTGTTTTTATTGGCTAAACTGGCAATATGACCATCCCCAAGTACAACAACATATGTATATATATATATATATATATATATATATATATATATATATATATATATATATATATATATATATATATATATATATGTATCTTTTATCTTTTACAGTCCGGTCTCGCACTTCTATGACTTCCTTCCAGTTTAATTGGGTATAATGCTTGTTGCATTTATACTGGCCCTTTGCTTTCTGATTTCAAATTTCACAAAGATCAACTTAGCCTTTTATCCTTCTGGAGCCAAGAAACAATAAAAGTACCAGTCTAGAGTGATGGACTGGTGGAAGGTTGCTTACACTAGTCTAGTTATTTGTGTACTGAGTTCAAATAACCAGCATGGCCAACATCTGTGGTAGATTTTGTCCCCTTTATCACCTGGTCCCTAGGCACCTTTAACAGAGGAGTGCACTCTGTCGCAAGCATTCAGATCAGGTTTCGTTTTTGAGGATAGCTTTCTGCCTTTCTCTCATCAGTTTCATAAACCCTGAAGAAATAAATATATGGACAATGACCTTTCTTCTAATTGAGTGATGAAAAACAACAACTCTAAACAAGGGAGCTTTGTGCATCACTTGACTTGCTAGAAACAGCAGCCAAATCAGTTTCAAATCACACCTTACCATCTTAAATGGTGGCACTCCGTCACTTACGACGTCGAGGGTTCCAGTTGATCCGATCAACGGAACAGCCCGCCTGTGAAATTAACGTGCAAGTCACTGAGCACTCCACAGCCATGTGTACCCTTAATGTAGTTCTCGGGAATATTCAGCGTGACACAGTGTGACAAGGCTGACCCTTTGAATTACAGGTAGAACAGAAACAGGAAGTAAGAGTGAGAGAAAGTTGTGGTGGAAGAGTACAGTAGGGTTCGCCACCATCCCCTGCCGGAGCCTTGTGGAGCTTTAGGTGTTTTCGCTCAATAAACACTCATAACACCCGGTCTGGGAATCGAAACTGCGATCCTATGACCGCGAGTCTGCTGCCCTAACCACTGGGCCATTGCGCCTCCACACCATCTTAAAATAATAGACACATTGAGCAATGTAGTCCTAGAAACACTATGTCTGGTAAGAAAATAGGATGGTCACAACTAAACTATCTTTGATGATAGGTCTGCTGGAGCAGTGCTAACCCAGGGCTAAACTGCAGCAACTGTTACATCAATACAGGATTTGTATCTGTCCAAAAGTACAGCTGAACTCTCCTTTAGATCCATCAAATAATTTTCAATTTCCCTTGTTGGAAACATTGCTTAGAATTGCAATTTTCAGGACAGTATTGAAAGATAATAGCAGTAAATATTTTATAACTGTCGCAAGGAGCTTTACAGTTTATCTAACAATCCAATTATGACATTTTTAATTTTATAAATCTTACCAACTTTATTGATCCAATAATATCAGCTTTTCAAAGTCTGTTTGTTTCAAACAGCAATAGTCTCAGATACCAAATTTAGTAGTTTGCTTAAAAACAAAAACAACAACAACAACAACAAACAGTGGAATGTAAACAAGTTAGTCAAGTAGTTTAACCACTTCTTTTCTGTTAATCTCTCACCACTGTGTATGTATGTTTTTATATCTCTGTCTGAAGTTGGTGTATATCTCTTCTTTATACTCTTATCTTTTTCTCATTATTTTTTCTTCGTTTATGGATTGGTTTGAGATATTATCATGAAGCATAAAGGCTGATAATATAAAGTACAAGACTGATAATATCTCCAGACACAAACCATCAGTATACTGTTGAGGTGGGTGGGATGTGTGCCAAATATTCCTCCATTCCTTATTCAAAACCAAAATTCAAAATTGATTAACTTTTTCAAATTACTGATAAAAGTAACAAACACATATTTGTTGTCTTATTCCCCCTTTTGATACCAACATGCCTGGGACTGCTCCTTGTTCTATGACATAAACTTCCTATAATTAACCCTTTTGATACTGCCACTGGTTGTATACTCTTTACTCTTTTATTCGTTTCAGTCATTTGACTGTGGCTATGCTGGAGCACCGCCTTTAGTCGAGCAAATCGACCCCAGGACTTATTCTTTGTAAGCCTAGTACTTATTCTATCGGTCCATTTTGTCGAACTGCTAAGTGACGGGGACATAAACACACCAGCATCGGTTGTCAAGCAATGCTAGGGGGACAAACAGAGACACACAAACATATACACACACACACATATATATATATATATATATATATACATATATACGACGGGCCTCTTTCAGTTTCCGTCTACCAAATCCACTCACAAGGCTTTGGTCGGCCCGAAGCTATAGTAGAAGACACTTGCCCAAGGTGCCACGCAGTGGGACTGAACCCGGAACCATGTGGTTGGTAAGCAAGCTACTTACCACACAGCCACTCCTGCGCCTTAATGATGCAAACTTTTTTTTTTTTTAAGTAATCTAAATTAAAAACATTCCGTCAAAATTTCTTGTTCTAAACACAAGCTTAAAATAACGACAAAGTTGTTTTTACTGAATTCTTCATTATTTTCAAAATTAATTGAAACAAAGGCAGTAAATTTCTACAGAAATCTGGTAACAGAAGGATTGGCACTAGCAGATCATGAGCCCAGTTCAATAGAAAGTGTGCTAGGCTGGTGGTTAAAAAGAAAAACAGCAAAAAAAAAAAAAAACCTCAAGTATTATTCATTTCACAAAAACACTGCTATACCCCAATCTTAATATGGGCAGCACTCAGCTAGAGCCCTCACAACTTGTTGTCTCTTGAGGTCTCTGGGTGAGACTTGGAGTCAACTTGTACAAATACAAAGCAAAAGTTAAACATATGATAATAATAATAATAATAACAAGAGCACTCAGAGAGTGCAAACCTCCACCAAGGCAACACCAACGTCCTCTCAACGATTAGCCAGAGATGATTTTTAAAATGAGAATATCTGAAATAAACTCGACTACTCTCACAAACGAGAAAACTAAAAATGAACCCGACTGGTCTGAAAAATTAAGTAAAAAAAAACAGGAAAAATGATCCAGAATCCTTGTCCGGTACCAGATCGATCCCAAAATCTAATCAGTTCATGCCAGTCACAGGGCCAAACATCCCTGAAAGTTTCATCCGAATCCATCCAGTGGTTCTTGAGATATCTTGTCCACGGACAAGCAAACAAACAAACAAACACGACTGAAAATAATACCTCCACCTTAGCAAAGGCGGAGGTCATAATTGTTTCTCTTGCAGGTAGTAAGCAAGAAATTTTGCAGTGAAGAGATTGGTCAGTTGTGCTTGACTGCATTACTTGATTGGTATTTTATTTTATTGATCTTAAAAAAATGAAAGTCAAAGTTAGTGTTGGTGGGATTTGAACTTAGAATGTAAAGAGTTGGAACAAATATTCCTTTCTACTATAGGCACAAGGCCTGGATTTTTGTGGGGAAGGGAACAATCAATCACATCGACCCCAGTACTTGACGGTACTTTATCAACTCCACCCATTTGAAAGGCAAAGTTAACCTCGGCGGAATTTGACCTCAGAACTTAGTAACAGACAAAATATTGTTAAGCACTTTACCCAGCACGCTAACGATTTTGCCAACCCTCTATCCTTACTATAAATGATTTTGCTTAACACTCATTGATTCTGCCAGTTTAAATAATTATTTCTGACATAGGAAGAAGGTCACAGATGTGTAGAGAGAGGGTTGGTTGGTTTAATCATTTATCTTATTGACTCTTGGAGAAATGAAAGGGAAAATCACTCCAGTGGGTCTTCAATAAAATTTTGTTCATCCTTTTATAATTCTGCTGCCCTGTTATATTCTTTTCTCATTCACCAGTGATGTAAATGTATTGAGAAAGTAAGCCAGTGCTAGAAATAACAGCCAAATCAACCTCAAATTACATCCTAATATCTTGAAAACGGAAGGGGTCAAATACACTAAGTTTGAACAAAAGACAGGATGGTTGAGAATGGAATATCTTTGATCATAGTTCTGCTGGATCAAATCATAAGCTGACCTGGGGCTAAACAGCACTGGCAACAATATGAGTTAGAAACAAAAATGGCAGGATGGACAAAACCAAGCAACTGTTTCTGTGAACTCTCAGAAATGACCTACTTTCAGCAGTTTATTTTTTTTGTCTATAATACTAAATTGATGTAATTATTGTCCTTCCTAAAGGCATTAGCAGCATAAGTGATGAAAAACAGCTTCAATTTATTTCTATTGGAAGTTTTGAATTTGTGAGTCCAATTAGATTCTCATTTGAAGATAATACAATTTACTTATACCATTAAAGCTCTTCAGCAAGGAATAAATATCTCACAACCTCATTTCATTGCCCTATAAAGATATAATAATGTATCGAAGTAAGAAATCATTTTTATTTATTTTTAGTTACCATATATACTCATGTAAAAGTCGAATTCTTTAGATCAGGGGTTTTCAAACTATGGTCCGCGGACCACAGGGGGTCCTCAAAGACAGGACAGGGGGTCCGTGGACAGCAAATACTTTTTATGGGCAATTTGATTTTATATGTTTTTTAATCGAAATCTTTTAATTGACAATAAACCTATTTGTTAAATACTGTTAAATAAATAAATGTAAAAATATATGTTATTTTAAGCAAATATTTATTTATATATTTCATAAGCGTTTATAAGGGGGTCCCTAAGGTAAAGCCTGGAATATAAAGGGGTCCGCAAGTCAAAAAGTTTGAAAACCCCTGCTTTAGACCATTTCAGGTCAAATTTATGGGGTCGACGATCACATGGATACTGCTCTTGAGGGGCTGAAATTCAAGCTAGAATCCAAAGTACTGTATCAGCTGCAGAAGCCCAACTGATCTCTAAGTGAATAAAAACAAAAACACAATGAATTACAATAATATTACTAATTCTCTGCATCAAAACACGTGTCGTAGTAAATATCAAAACCCATAAACAAGACCTCATAGATCTTATAAATATTTACACTTTCTCTTTTAAAAAGAAGTTGCAGGATGTCATGTGCAGTGGTGTTTGCTGTTGTTCACCAACAGGACTGTCAGTGAAACACATTTCTCACCATGTAAAAAAGACGAACATATGACGTATGTGTTTATTGTATTTGAAGATGAGGAAAATATAAAGGTTGCATGGGAACCACTGATCTAGCATTTAATTGAATGCTTTTTCGGCTTACCAAAGTCATACCTTTGTATGAATTCAGACAGTGGTGTTTGCTAGTGTTCACCAATAGTGCTGTCTGTGAAACATGTTTCTCACCATGTAAACAATGAGTGTATGACGCATGTGTTTATTGTGCTTGAAGGTGTATATAGGCTTGCAGCATATCCTGTGCATACATTTTAGTAATGGTGATGCAGCAGCCATCCACAGATGTGGAGGCGCAATGGCCCAGTGGTTAGGGCAGCGGACTGGCGGTCATAGGATCGCGGTTTCAATTCCCAGACCGGGCGTTGTGAGTGTTCATTTGAGCGAAAACACCTAAAGCTCCACGAGGCTCCAGCAGGGGATGGTGGCGAACCCTACTGTACTCTTTCACCACAACTTTCTCTCACTCTTACTTCCTGTTTCTGTTGTGCCTGTAATTCAAAGGGTCAGCCTTGTTACACTGTGTCACGCTGAATATCCCCGAGAACTACGTTAAGGGTACACGTGTCTGTGGAGTGCTCAGCCACTTGCACGTTAATTTCACGAGCAGGCTGTTCCGTTGATCAGATCAACTGGAACCCTCGACGTCGTAAGCGATGGAGTGCCAACACTATTACTTGAGTATATATTGTATTTATATATTCATTAGTAGCAGTAGTAGTTAAAGTTTCTGCAAGTCCATTGTTTTGCAGTTCAAAGTCTCAATTCACCACTGAAAAAAACTTTGCTTTTCTCCACTCCTGAGTTTATTTTGAAGTCAATAATATCTGAGCAAATATAAAACCAATTTAATCATTCACTAGATATTATATCCATTGTACAGTTTTTTTTTTCTGTTATTGCTGTTAATTTCTTTCATTATGCTATATCATTTTGTTAGCAGTATGCAAATGGTTTTGGCGGGTCTGTGGTTTAATATTGATTGCATTCTTCGCATCCATGATTAATTCTCCAATCCTTTCCATTCTTTTAGATCGATAAATGTTCCTTATATGTATTGCTTAATTTGTTGACATACCATTAATATGATTAAACTGAACATTAACTGTTACAAATGTCCAATATAGTAGCTTTTCTTTTTTTTTTTTTTCTACCATATATATTATATTTTTTCCTATTCTTTTCAGACAAGGCTGAACATATACAGCTTCAGTAAACGTTTTTCTGGTTCCTGGGGTAATTGCGATTGCGAAGGTAAGACTAATTCAATTCTCTTCGTTAATTCATTCTCAAAATTGTAACATATGGCTAGATGCAGGCATGACTGTGTGGTTAAGAAACTTGCTTTGCAATCACATGGTTTAAGGTTCAGTCCCACTGCACAGCACCTTGGACAAGTGTCTTTTACCATAGCCCTATGCCAACCAGTGCCTATAGAGGGAAATTGATAGGTGGAATCTACAGCACATTTTCATTTTAATAAAGTTGTAATTTATGAAGTAGTAGTCGTGGATTTGCTCTGTGGTAAATCTGATGATCTACCATCTTCAGCAAGTAGATCAAGCTGAAATTATTTTTTTTAAATCTAAGACATTTTTCATTTTTTACTTGTTTCACTCATTGATATGTAGTCATGCTGGGGACAGTGTCTGGACGACAGGTTTAGTTGATTAAATCAACCCCAGTACTTATTTTCAAGTCTGGTACTTATTGTATTAGTTACTTTTGCTGAACTACTAAGTTACAGGGATGTAAACAAACCAATACCAGCTATCAATTGATTTGGTTGGACAAACACCAAAGACGCACACACACACACATCTATCTACCTACCTACCTACCTACCTACCTACCTACCTATCTGTCTGTCTGTCTAGGCACAGACATGGCTGTGTGGTAAGAAGTTTGCTTCCCAATCACATGGTCCTGTGTTCAGCCCCACTGCATGGCATCTTGGGCAAGTGTCTTCTACTATAGCCTCGGGCCGACGAAAGAATTGTGAGTGGATTTGATAGGCAGAAACTGAAAGAAGCCTGTTGTATGCATATATTTATATATATATATATACATATATGTGTGTGTGTGTGTGTATGTATACATTTATGTGTAAGGCTTGAAAGAAATGAAGTTAGTATTCTTCGCTGGATGTGTAATGTCAGTGTGCATGTTCAACAGAGTGTAAGCATCTTGAGAGAAAAATTGAGCATAAGAAGCATCAGATATGGTGTGCAAGAGAAACAACTGCACTGGTATGGTCATGTGATGCATATGGATAAGGACAGCTGTGTGAAGAGATGTCAGTCTCTAACTGTGGAGGGATCCTGTGGTAGAGGTAGACCCAGGAAGACATGGGACGAGGGGAAGCATGATCTTCGAACTTTGGGCTTCACAGAAGCAATGATTAGTGATTGAGATCTTTGGCGATATACTGTGCTTGAGAAGACCCATCAAGCCAAGTGAAATCATAGTCATGGCTGATGCTGGTGTCACGTAACTGGCACCCGTGCCGGTAGCATGTAAGGAGCTCCTTTCAGGCATTGGGCCTCATGGAGGCAAAGTGGCCAATGTTGGTGGCACATGAAAAGTTCCTTTGCAATGTTGGGCCTCACTGAGGTAATGACTGAGACCTTTGGCATGATGTCATGCTTGAGAGAAAGACCCATGAAGCCAAGTAAAATTGTAGTTGTGGCAGATACTGGTGTCACGCAAAAGGCACCCATGCCAGTGACATATAAAAGCACACATCACACTCTCGGAGTGGTTGGCATTAGGAAGGGCATCCAGCCATAGAAACCATGCCAAATAAGATTGGGGTCTGGTGCAGCCTTCCAGCTTGCCAGTCCTGGTCAAACTGTCCACTCCGTGCCAGCATAGATAACAAATGTTAAATGATGATGATGATGATATATACATATGCAACAGGCTTCCACACTCATAGTTTTTGTCTACCAAATTCACTCATATGGCATTGGTCAGCCGAGTAGAAGATATTTGCCCAAGGTACTTGAAACCATGCTTCTTATCCACACAGCCATGTCTATTAATAATTAGTTACAAGTAAGTCCTGTACTTATTGAGTTTTTTAATCTTTTTTCTTTCTTTCTTTCTTTCTTTCTTTCTTTCTTTCTTTCTTTCTTTCTTTCTTTCTTTCTTTCTTTCTTTCTTTCTTTTCTTTCTTTCTTTCTTTATGTAAAATTTAATATCACTAAATTTCTATATATTTCAGATTGTGATAAAAATGAAACAATGGATTTATCAGACAGTTGCTGAATTAGTATTTTGTGTTTGTATTTCTGTTTTTCAGTTAAAACCGTTTATTTTTTTAATGGACATTTCTATTTTCTTGTCTTTTTATCACCTCCATTTCACCATTCCATATCTCAACACAGAAATGAGTTTCTCATATTTCATAAACTACGTTGCATTTGTTTATCTCTGTTTTTCTTTCATTTCATTTTTCTTATCTTGTTTTTGTCTCCTCCTCTATTTGAACAGACAATATTTCATGTTAATATTTATATGAATATATATATTTTTAGTAAAAAATAATAAACAATAAACACTGGAATCAGTTCTTATGTGTTGAATTTACATTTTTCTTTTTTGTAATGTTACATAAATGTGTCCATTTGAATGATTTTGGTAGTTTCTGCAAAGCAGGAGAATGTTTGTATGCCAACAATTTAATCGATTGAGTCAATGTAAACATTTAGACATTATCATCAACATTTAACATCCATTGTCCATGCTGGCATGGGTTGGACAGTTTGACCAGGGTTGGCAAGCTGAGGGGCTGCACCAGACTCCAGTCTGATTTAGCATGGTTTCTATGGTTGGATGCTCTTCCTAACACCAACCACTCCAAGAGTTTAAATGGGTGCTTTTACGTGCCACCGACATATGTGCCAGTTACATGCCACCAGTATCTACCACATCTATAATTTCACTTTGCTTGATGGGTCTTCTACTCAAGCACAGCATGTTGCCGAAGGTCTCAGTCATTTGTTATTGCCTCCGTGAGGCTCAGCGCTCAAAAGTGCTTTTATATGCCACTGGCACAGGTGCTAGTTTCCAAATCTTGCTGCATTTCAAATGGAATTTTTGGCCCTCCAAAGTCATCTTGGTGTATAAGTCAACCTATCCATTTTGGCTGTAAATTTTAGTCTGAAAAATTTGACTTGCATACTGGATATATTGCAAAATCCATTATACCAAGTGCAGCAGAAAGGTTGCCCTGATTTCAAAGGTTAATAAAAAACAAACACATGAAGATACAAGAAAAAACAAACTCTTCAACAACAAATGCACGATGCTCTCCACTCCATGCCATGGTGGGTACTACCTGAAACAGGAAAACAAAATGGCACTTAATGAGCTTCATAGAAATACAAAGTTTTTCCATGTATCTTCATGTGTTTGTTTTTTTTTTATTAACCTTTGAAATTAGGGCAACCTTTCTGCCTCACCCTGTACTTGCTACAATTATTATACTGTGTAGTGGTGCTCAAATCTGCTTCAAAACAATGTCTTTTCAACTTCAATCCCACTACACATTACTTGGGACAAGTATTTGCTTTCTATCATAGCCCTTGGGTTCATAAAGGCACATGGTTCAGTGGTTAGGGTATTCAGCTCACAGTTGTAAGGTCATAAGTTCAATTCCCATGTTGTGTCCCTGGGCAAGATACTTTCTTTCACGTTGCTCCAGTCCACTCAGCTAGCAAAAATGAGTAGCACCTGTATTTCAAAGGGCCAGCCTTGTCACATTGTGTCACGCTGAATATCTCCGAGAACTACATTAACGGTATGCATGTCTGTGGAATGCTCAGCCACATGCACGTTAATTTCATGAGAAGGCTCTTCCGTTGATTGAATCAGCAAATGGAACCCCTCCTTGTTGTAACTTAAGGAATGCCAGTACAAATACAAGTATGTATGTATACACACACAAATCTAAAAACCAGATAAAGATCAGGTCCTACCACCACTCCCACACATTAGGATATGATATGGTTTCATTAACAAATTGATACAAATTGATATTTTGATGAAGTACAAAACTTTTTTTTTTTTTTTTTTTGCAGAATGGACACTAGCATAATACTGATATTTTATTAATTCTATAAAGATGTAAGGCAAAGTTCATTGTGTCAGGATTTGAACTCAGTACATCAAGACTGAAAGTAAATACCACAAGGTATTTTATTTAGTCCACCGCTCTATAATTTCTGCCAACTCACTGACCTTAAAAGAAAATTAAATATTAATGAGAAATTTAATATTAATATTTGTTCGTATTCTATAGATTTCTACTATTTAGTTTCAATTGGACCTAGTTAGTGATCATTTATAGAACTCAAAAGAATTATTTGGCAGCTTGAGGCCAACTTGGGATAATGCAAGAACTAATAAGGAAACTGCTGTATGGCTACTAATTTGGGGTTATTGAAAAAATAGAACATATAAATTGATTTTTGAAAGGTCAAAAAAAAAACCATCTCATAAAATAAAAACATCCTCAATGCTTTCACTTTTCAAAAGATATATCGATATATCTTTTATCTTTTTCTAGTTTCAGTCATTAGACTGTGGCCATACTGGGGTACCATCTTGAAGAATTTCTGGTTGAACAAATTGACCTCAGCACTTATTTTTTTGGTGGGGATTTTAAAGCCTGCTAGTTGTTCTGTTGATCTCTTTTGTTAAGCTGCTAAGTGATGGGGATGTAAACAAACCAACTCCAGTTTCCAAGGAGTGGATGGGGTGGGGTGGGGAAAACACAGACGCAAAGAAAGAGAGACATACATACATATAACAAGATTCTTTCAGTTTCTTATTTCTTTATTGCCCACAAGGGGCTAAACGTAGAGGGGACAGACAAAGAAATTAAGTCGATTACATTGACCCCAGTGCGTAACTGGTACTTATTTAATCGACCCTGAAAGGATGAAAGGCTAAGTCGACCTCGCCAGAATTTGAACTCAGAACGTAAAGACAGACAAAATACCACTAAGCATTTTGCCCGGCATGCTACTAATGTTTCAGCCAGCTTGCCGCCTTTGGTTCCTTTCAGTTTCTGTCTACCAAATCCACTCACAAGGTTTTGGTTGGCCCGAGGTTATAGAAGAAGACACTTACTCAAGGTGTCCTGCAGTGATACTGAACCTGGAACCATGTGGTTGGGAGGCAAACTTCTTACCACACCGCCACACCTGGACTTATATCTATACTTTAATTGATTTTTTTTTTTTTTCAGTTATTTGATACTAATAAAACTCTACATGATAGCCATTTACCTCTAAGCAAGGTGCAGAACCCCATCTTGCATCAGTTTGTTAACCGCTCCTACTTTAGAACTAAGTGGTTTGCAAAAGAAAGGATGAGTGTTGCATGCAAGCAACACTGTATCTCTGTGGTTAAGAAGTTTGCTTTGCAGCCATGCAACTCTGGATCTGATCTGAGTGTGTCTTATTGAGTCATCCATTGATTGATCAATATTCTGTGAGCGAAATTTTGTAGGAGGAACCTACGTAGATATTCGTTGTGCAGATGAAAGGCAAAGTCGACCTTGGCACAATCTGAATTCAGATGATACAACCAAAAGAAATGCCACTAACCATTTTGCCTAGTTTACTCATGATTCTGCCAGCTTGCTGCTTTAATAATGGTTCCAGATTTTTTCCACAGGGGCAGCAATTTTCGAGGAGGGGATGAGTTGATTATATTGAGCCCATTGTTTCGCTGGTACTTAATTTATTGACCCCCCCCCCCCCCCCGACTACAGGTGTCTGATCTGAGTGTGTCTTATTGAGTCATCCATTGATTGATCAATATTCTGTGAGCGAAATTTTGTAGGAGGAACCTACGTAGATATTCGTTGTGCAGATGAAAGGCAAAGTCGACCTTGGCACAATCTGAATTCAGATGATACAACCAAAAGAAATGCCACTAACCATTTTGCCTAGTTTACTCATGATTCTGCCAGCTTGCTGCTTTAATAATGGTTCCAGATTTTTTCCACAGGGGCAGCAATTTTCGAGGAGGGGATGAGTTGATTATATTGAGCCCATTGTTTCGCTGGTACTTAATTTATTGACCCCCCCCCCCCGACTACAGGTATCTTTGCCACTATCACCTGTATGATTGATACCCTCTACTGTATCACTACTACTGTGCTATTACTTTGTGGAGGTGTGTGTATAGAGAGAAAGCAATTTCTCAAAAGCAGATTTCATCATCATTTAACATCCATGTTTCACACTAACATGGTTGGATGGTTTGACAATGCAATCCTTGCATCCAATGGACTCAAGGACTGCATTGTGCTCCAGTTTCTCCTTTGGTATAGTTTCTACGACTGGATGCCTTTCCATGTACCAACCACTTTTCATTATGAACTAAGTGTTTTTCTCCTGCCACCAGCACAAGTGAGGTAGCTATGCAGTTCTGAAGACTACAAATCTCAAGTCTTATGAGATTTTTTTTAAGGTAAGAGGTACAGGGTGTGTGATAAAATTATTAAGTTAAGACTAACCATAAGTAACACAAAGGCAGCATTTATCTCGGCATATGCCCCACTGGCAGGACTACTAGAAGAACAGAAGGATCGTTCCTCTGAGACACTACTGCAACTTACCTCAACAACAAGTAATTGGTGGTGGCCACATTATTGTAGCTGATGACTTCAATGGATATTACTGAGTAATGGCTTTCATGATGTACATGGAGGCTATGGTCACAGCACAAAGGATGAGGCTTCTGGAGTTTTGCAACACACTCTGTAAGAAACCAGCCGACCACCTCATCACCTATCAATCTGGCAAGCACACATGTTAAATTGATTACATTCTCATCAGGAAATGGGACAGAAATGTCACAGTGAATACCAAAGCCTTTCCTAGTGAAGAATGAGCCATGCAACATAGGTTAGTGGCTAGTAACTTTTGTGTCGGAGTTAGGCAGGTACAGAAAAGAAAAACAACATGGAGAAGGAAGATCTGGAAACTAGAAGATCCAGCTATTGGGAAGAGGAATTCTAACTGACACATATGAATGTTGGGAAATAGATTTATATACCTGCAGCATAGACAACAACCAGAGCAAAGTCCTAGCCAAGCCAGAAGAACATGATGTTGGAGTGATAAGGTTAATAGGCATGACCTGATAATTTGATTACAAGATGATAATGTGATCTTAAGATGACAGTAAAAGGTGTTTGCTATTATGTACATTTAAAAGTACTTTTGGCAATGTTTACAGATTAAAATGTTTTATTATTATTATTATTACTATTATTATTACTATTATTATTATTATTATTATTATTATTATTATTAGATGTCGCAGAGTATACAATATCGTGAGGTTGTTGATTGAAGATATTGTGTCTACTGGGGGTTTGTACTATTTGTCAAGTCACAACAAAGACCTCAGATAGACAGTACTTTATGAAATATGTGTGCAGTTCCAAGTAATACTGACTTTTGCAATACACCTAGATTGTAGGGTATGTCTAAAGTTTTCAGATGTTTTTTTCAGATTTGGTGGTATCATTATTATTATTATTATTATTATTTTCATCTCCATGACCACCATTTAATGTATTTGATCGGACTAATCAGGTTCTGTCCATTAATTTAACTAAGAAGGAAAGTAAATCACTCTCTGGAGAATTATTTTACATGTCTACGTCTCACAGAACACTTCTGTTGCTATGGTAACAATAATAATCCACTCATCCATAGAGAAAAGAACAAAACAAAACAAGACAATTTGATGGTTAATGCTTTGTGTAATTTAACAACACAGATTTTTCAAGGTTTGTGTCCTTCAGTAACTGTTTCACATATGTTTGACAAGATCTGCTTTCTTTCTTTCACTATATTCAAGTTCTCAGAGTAATAATTCATCTTTTCTTTGCCAACAGTGTACCATAAATTTATATCTGAGTTGATAGTTTCTGTTAATAATGGTACATTTCCATATAGTATGTTATTCGGTAAATGTAGTCTGCACATCTAATTTCATTTCCTTCCAGTTTTCTTAAGTCTTCTGCATTCAAGGCCCATGTCTCACTAACATGCAACATTACAGTTCTAATACAAGCATCATACCAATTTCCCCTTCACTTTTAGTGGTAGTAGCACCCTGAACTTTCTCCAACCAGCTCTCACTCTAGCAGCTATACTTTCAGAGCAACTGCCTCCCTTGCTAATTACATCTCCTATGTAACAAAAGTTATCAAATACTTCTAACGAGCCATCTGGGCATTTAAGAGACTCAATTCCAGGTGTGCTTGTACATACTGCTCCAGTGTATCTATGGCATATGAAGTTTACATCCTCAGATAGCTTACCAACTCTTATGTCCACCAGGGGTTTATGTCCACCGGGAGTTCGTGCTGTCTGTCAAGTCTCAACAAGGACATCAGATAGACAGTACTTTACACAATATGCATGTAGTTACAAGTAATGCCGACTTTTGCGATATACCTAGATTATAGGGTACTTCTAAAGTTTCCAGATGTTCTTTCAGGTTGGGTGGAATTGAACCTAATGCTCTGATGACAGGGACAAACTTTATGTTTGATTCTCATAGCTACCACATCTTAGCAATCTCAATTCTCAGGTCTCCATATTTATCAATCTTTTCTCTTTCTTTCATGATGATGTGTTGAGCTCCTGGCACTACTACATTGATTATTAGGCAGTGCCTTCAGTGCTCTAACATCTTGTCTGTCTGGAAGTCAAAGTTCCAAAAGAATTTTGCCTTCCCTTTTTCATCCATTACCTTTTCCAGTGTATGTTGGTACCAAGCACCTGTAACCTCATATCCATACTTATGGCATAATAGCCAGTGGAAGTTTTGGGCTACCTTGTCATGTCTGTGTGTGTACTCTTTCTGAACAAGACTTTCACATGAGTTGGTATTCAATGCCTGATCCTGGGCAGCAATGATTAGGCTTTCAGTCTTCCTTTTTTGGTCACCCTTGCTGAGCTGTCTCCATGATGGTATTTTAAGTTGTTAGTTTCATGGTGGAACTGACCATGTAATTCCATGCAAAGTAGGGTCTCTTCTCTCTCGTTGGCTATTTGTGATCAGAATTCATCAGCACTCTCAAGACCATTTTTGGTAAACTTTTCTGCATTAGCAGCATACTGTAGCAGGTCTTGTTTGCTATTTACCAAATATTCTGCCATGTTTCTTCTTTCACTGTTGATGCACTCCCGTATGCTAATCAGCCCACGTCCACCTTTACCCCTCTTCATGAAGAGACTGTGTACATTTGCCTTTGGGTGGAGGACACCATGCATTGTCGTTGTCTTTCAGGTAGTGCGATTGAGTTGGTTAATCTCTGCTTATTTTTGTCTTTTTTTTCAATGTTTGTATGGTGTTTGTTTTCAAATTATGCAGTTGTCTGTCATCATTAGTTAAACAACTTATAACTTTTAGAAGTTGGATTGGCCCTTAAAAAGATTGAATAGGATCCTTTTACTTGGCACACTCATAAGCATGACTATGAAAACCAACTATGTCCATTTCCAGGCTGAGGAAAGCAAACTGTCAAAGTATCGGTTACTCTCTGACAGGTTTATGGTTGAGCCTATGGCAGTGGAGACCTCTGGTACCCTCATATCCCTATTCACTGCTATCAGAGCAGGGTTGGCTATCCACAAGTGCAAGCCCTGTGAGTCTCAGGTTTATGGTCGAGCCTGTGGCAGTGGAGTCCTCAGGTGTCCTTGACTCCTGGACCATATCCCTGCTCACTGCTATTTAGGTGGAAGTAAGTTCCAAGAGCCAGAGCGGATATTCCAACGCATCTCCTTCGCCCTCCAGGACAACGTTTTTTCCGTTTTGTCTGCTGGGACCATGAAGCAGTCTGAATTACAGGAAATTATGTTCCACTCCTTAATGTAAAGTTACTCCGTATAAATTGCCCAATATATATATTAGTAACCAGGATAAAATGAATAATTTCTGATTTCTCATTAGTTTCAATAGCTTTCTCATCAGAGATAGTTTTGTTGATCTGACAAATTTGACCATTTAGATCCTTCTAAGAAACTAAAATTAAACGTTCTAGAAATTTTTTCTGTACTTGTTTTTTTCCTTTGTTATTTCGAATCCAATTGTACTAGTACAAAAATTAATTTTGTTCTCTGATATTTAAGCAAAAGCATAATCGATGTATTTTTCTAGGATTAACGTTTGAGATAAAAAAATAAAAACAGAAAACAGAAATAAAAGAAAGAAAATCTAATATTTATTATAACTAAAATTTCTGAGTGGCTGTGTGGTAAGTAGCTTGCTTACCAACCACATGGTTCTGGGTTCAGTCCTACTGCATGGCACCTTGGGCAAGTGTCTTCTACTATAGCCTCGGGCCGACCAAAGCCTTGTGAGTGGATTTGGTAGACGGAAACTGAAAGAAGCCCTTCGTATATATGTATGTATATATTGTGTGTGTCTGTGTTTGTCCCCCCCCCCCAACATCGCTTGACAACCGATGCTGGTGTGTTTACGTCCCCGTAACTTAGCAGTTCGGCAAAAGAGACAGATAGAATAAGTACTAGGCTTCCAAAGAATAAGTCCTGGGGTCGATTTGCGCGACTAAAGGCGGTTCTCCAGCATGGCCGCATTCAAAATGACTGAAACAAGTAAAAGAGTAAAAAAAGAGTAAAATAACAAATTTTGTGAGAAACGAAAGCTGTTGCCGCGGTGGCGGCGTCGGAATCCCTGACGACGACGACGAAGCCAAACAAGGGAAAGAAACCATACTCAGAGTTGCTTCCCTTACCTGATAACGCCATTTTCCTGTTATTTTGAACAGCATCTTTTGTCTTGGATCATCGTCTATTGTTTCGTTTCCAGGTTTTTGTGATCTGTCTTGGCTGTCTCCTGGTTAATATATCATCTCGGTAATATATTTGTGCACTACTTTTTATTTCTAAATATAAGATCATTTCTTTCTTTATATTTTAATTAGTAAAATCAACGTGATTCTGCGAAAGGTAAAAAAAATGTCTAAAAATTTATAAAGCTACGTTTGTCATCTTCTACTTTCAGTTAACGAGAAATCTCAAATCGTTGAGTTTTTTTACTGCAGATAACAACATAATTTCCCGGAAATCATATCCTGTTACCTTTAAAAGAAAAAAAAAGAGAGAGAGAGAGAAAAAAATGAAAAGAAAAATCCTAACATTTTGAACAATATTTTGGATAATGTAGTCCTTGATATACTAAAAGACAGGATAATCTTGCATCTGGAATATCTCTGATTATAGATCATTCTAATTAGAGAGCTGTCTTGGAGCAAAAGAACTTTCGATAACAACTACAATCCTTTCGGACTTCCCTTTTAATCCATCAACTTTCCAAAGAATTATTACGATTCAATATTAACTGTCTAGATAGAAATGTACCTTGGGTGCTGTTTTTGCTTGGCAATAAGTATTAAGTTTTCAGAAATCAAAAACATCATCCCATATGTTATTGTTACGTGATTTCACTCGATATATATATTACATCGCCAAGTTTTATACGCACGCACGCGCGCGTGTGAACGATAGTCTGCACTTGATAAGGGAAACATATGCCTCCTACCTTTTCGACGAATATTCATCCGTTTTACACCCATCTGCTTTCAATATTTCCATTTGATGATGTTTGTTTCTTTTTGGTATTTTGCAATATATAAAAAATATAAGTACACACACATACACACACTGATTTCCGACGTTTCCGGGATTTTGACAGCCCAGCACTCTGGGCTTAGGGTGATAATATCCCTAATTGTTGCCTATGATATCCTAGCTTATAGTAACACTCCAACTGGAAATCCCTGATATAGTGAGTGTGTTGATATACGGATATATTTTTACATGTGGGTTTATAATTTCAATGTGGGTGTTGTATTATCACCTCTCTTTTTCATAATCCTTATGAACTAGATTGATATGTGCAGCCATTGTGGAAGTGGTACTGCAACTGGTGGGTGTACAATTGGTCAGCAGATATTAGCAGGTGACGTGGTGTTACTTGGCTCATCAGAAAGCCCTCTCCATCATGTACTGAATAGGTTTGTTGCTGAGTACTGCAAGGCAAGGATGAGGGTGTTGTGAAGACTGAGATGTTAGTCCTCATGAGGAAATCTTCCCAGTGCACTCTGCATGTTAGTGGAACTAAGACAAGTGAGGGGTTTAAGTATCTCTGATGCCATATCCGTGAGTGATGAGAAGCAAGAGGCTGAATTAGATTGTACTCGAGAAGACCTGTCCTCCGCAGCAGAAGTGTTAAGACTGCTCTTCCTGGTGAAGAGGATTGGCCTGTGCTGGTATCACGTAAAAAGGCACCGGTGCTAGCTCCATGTAAAAGCACCCATAACACACTGTAAAGTGGTTGACATCCAGCCATAGAAACCTTTGCCAAATCAGGCTGGAACTTGGTGCAGTTCCCTGCCTTGCCAGCTCAGGTCAAGCCATCCAACCCATGCCAGCATGGAAAACGGACATTAAAGGATGATGATGACTTGCAGGTGTTTGCACATGACTGTGTTAGCTCCAGCATTTGATCCTGAGAGGAAGAGACATCAATAAAAAAAGCTAAACTCACTATCTTCAATTTGGTTTTCATGCCTATCCTCACCTATGGTCATGATTAGTTGCAAAAGAACATAATCGTGAATGCAAGCAGCCAAAATGGGATTCCTCGAGCTATGTCAACGGGATGCATAGCTCAGAGATCAAGTAGTCTCTTCAGGTTGAGCTGTTACTGTTCTGCATTGAGATGTCACTGCTCCAGTACTACAGCCATGTGATTAGAATGTCATAGGAAAAAATTGCAAGACAAATTCTTCAAGCTGAGTCAATGGCAGGAAATCTAGGGGTACACCAAAAACAAGACAGCTGGATAATATCCATAGTCTCCATTGGTCACACTTGGGGCATCCAGCTCAAAAGTATAATGATGATTGCTTCTCATAGAATCCCTTGAAGGTTGTGCATGAGGACTCTACCCTTACAACCCTCCCAGGAATTCCGGGCAGAGAAGATGGATGAATGTCTTTCGATATAGGCACAAGACCAGCAGTTTTGAGAGGAGGGGATCAGTTGATATTGTTGACTCCAGAACTTGATTGGTAATTTATTTTATTGACTCCTGAAAGTATGAAAGCTAAAACTGACCTTAACAGGACTTGAACTTACAATGAAATCAGAGGAAAACTTACAATGGGATCAGAGTTTCAAATTTTGGCACAAGGCTAGCAATTTCAGGGCAATGGGTAAGTCAAATAAATTGACCGTCAGTGCTCAACTTGTACTTACTTTATTGACCCCCCCCCCCCCCCCTCCGAAAGGCTAAGTCAGCTTTGGTGGCATTTGAACCCAGAATGTAAAGATGAACGAAATCCTGCTAAGCATTTTACTTGGCATGTTAATCACTCTGCCAGCTCACCAACTTTTTTAAACATCAGCATGCTACTTAGAAGGTAACTGAACTCATATACTGACATTTAGAAGTCAAGATGACTGCAAATTGCACCAAAGTAACATGCTGATTGCACTTGGTAATAATGATGACTTTCAGACATGCTGGCTGGAAGTGCCTATCATAGAAATTGGACTCTCAGGGTGGTGCTGCTTGGTCATAGAAGAGAACCTTCCATCTCACATAGATGTCAACATGGCTGTGTGGTTAAGAAGTTCACATTGAGCCCCACTTTGTGGCTCCTTGGGCAAGTGTTTTTGATTTTACAGCTCTGGGGCAGTCAATACCTTGTGAACGAGTTCAAGTGGATGGAAACTATATGAATCCTATTATATGTATGTATGTTTGTGCTGTAAAGAGATGTGGGGTGGTGCTATATGTTCCATCACTGAAACCGTTGAGAAAGCTATTGGGTAGTTTTAGATTAAGAGAGTAGGACTAAGTGCAAGGAATGGATGTGATCAACTCCAGCTGGAACAACTGGGAGAAGAAGTGAGACATTAAAAGACATGAAACCCCTTATGACCCCAGGAACATCATTGATGATACATCCCAAAGCATCTGAAATAATTATCTTAAATCTAACATTAAAATCTACAAATGATATGGCTTTGCATATAAGGTATAAAAGTGTTGAAATTCTACTGCATATGTTTTTGTGTATTTCTAAACAAAGCATTTAATTTTTCTAGCTTCAGATTTTAGCCAAGGCAAAAATTCCAGGTCTTCTTTGAAATATTAATCTGCTATACACTAGTGTCATACTAAAATTTGAAGTTTTTAACCCTTTTGATGTCAACCTGCCCAAACCAACCCTTTATTCTATGAAATGAACTTTATGTTTAACTGTTAAGCAGTTAAACTGGTCATATCTGGCCAAAATATTTTGCCTGTTTTATGTTCAAACTGGCCAGATCTGGTTTCTCACATCTACCCTACAATATCATAGTAAACTTAAACTATGACATCACTGAAATCTTGAAACTACAAGATAATGCATGATTCATTCCAGACAATGTCAATAAATAAGCATTACATTTGACAGAGTAATCCGAATGCTAAAAGGTTAAAGTGACCTAAATTATAACCTCCATCGAAATTTTATATTAATTTAAGTCCCATACACCAGCATAATAATGGTAAAGTTATTATCTTTGCATGAGTGCTCCATCATCATCTTTAAAGCACCAGAGAATGGAATAAGTGGAGCAAGAACACACACGAAAACGAAAAGTGTGGCTGAATAGGTCACAGATGAATGACGAAAAGTTTCTGGACAATGGACATGAGTTAAAATAATAAAATAAGAACAGTAATAAACAAGTGAAGAAAAAATATATATAGTGCGTGTGTTTCATCATCATCATCATCATCACCGTCTGCTTTCCATGCTAGCATGGGTTGGACGATTTGACTGAGGACTGGTGAACCAGATGGTTACACCAGGCTCCAATCTGATTTGGCAGAGTTTCTACAGCTGGATGTCCTTCCTAACGCCAACCACTCCAAGAGTGTAGTGGGTGCTTTTATGTGCCACCGGTACGAAGGCCAGTCAGGCGGTACTGGCAACGGCCACACTCAAAATGGTGTATTTTATGTGCCACCTGCACAGGAGCCAGTCCAGCAGCACTGGCAACGATCTCGCTCGAATGACTTTTCATGTGCCAGGAACGCGAAGCTGCGGCACAAGTGCCAGGAAGGTGACACTGGTAAAAATGAAAAACACAAAAATCACTATCCCGAAATATAACAATGATAAAGTTCTTTTATTAAATTCTTTATTATTTTCAAAATTAATTGAAACAAAGGCAGTAAATTCCAACAGAATTATGGTATCAAAAGGTTGGTCAATGCTTGCACCCGGTACCAATCCTCTAATGATCCATGTTCTAAATTAAATTGTCATTAATTCTAAGGATTTTAAAATCTTTAGCATTTGCTTTTTAACATTCACATTTGTTTTCTATTTTTCAATTGCAGATAAGAGTCAGAACTAAGCGGTTCCTTGACTGGAATAGTGCCATAACACACACCCCAAAGCTTCTGGTCACAATTTTTACACTGGACATTGACTCCTGTTGGACTCTAAGGTAGATTCTGGTGAAAATGTTGCCTAAGTTGTCTGTAGAGAAGAAGCTGGTCAACAGACTGTCTTCCTTGATTCCAGCATTTACGGACATCTTTGATGAAGAATCTTTTTATATTTGCTTCATCTTCTTTGTGGTCATCACTATTGCTAGTGTCTGTGTCCTGTCTCGCTACGTTACCATAAAAGATGCTGGCCATGTTGAATAGGAGGCTGTTTTCCTACTGACAGAAAAATGGGTTAGAGGTGACAGATCAAAGGTTTTGTGATTTAAAATACCCCCCCTCCCCCTCCATTTCTTAACATAAACATGGACTTTGTTATGGCCCTAGTAAATATGTTACTGTTACCTCTTTCCTTCATCCTTTTCTTCTCGCTCCAACTCCACTCTCACTCTTCCTCATTACCCCCCTCCCCCCGCACATTACATTCAAACAAATCTTTTCTATCTCTTTTCAGTTTTTTTTTTTGTTGTTGTTGTTGTTTTCCTTTAAAATTCCTCACTGCCGATGGTCTATATATTATCTTTGCATCTAATGCTAATGTCACACCACACAAAAAAGATATGTGACCCCCTAACTTCAATCATTCAGCTCAGTCTTACTCCTACTTAAATGTTCCAATCCATTTCTCTCTAAACCAGTGTCGATTTAAGTTGCACCACACCATGAAGTTTTGATTCTTCTAATTCTTTACTAGCGTCGCCTGTATTTAACTGAGTGCTCCTTCATCATCTTTCAAGCACGAATGCCAAAGAACTTGCATCCATCTTAGTGAATCATAACAAAAAAAGGCCGAGATGGTGAGCTGGCAAAATTGTTAGCATGCCAGCTAAAATGCTTAGTAGTTTTTTTGTCTGTCTTTACATTCTGAGCTCAAATTCTGCCAAGGTCATCTTTGCCTTTCATCCTTTCAGGATCAACAAAATAAGTACCAATTGATCACTGGGGTTGATGTAATCTGCTAAGCTCATCCCCGAAATTGCTGGCCTTGTGCCAAAATTTGAAGCCAATTTTTGTATAATAATTAAGGCAGCAAGCTGGCAGAATCGTTAGCATGCCGGGCAAAATGCTTAACAGTATTTTGTCCATCTTTATGTTCTGAGCTCAAATTCCGCCGAGGTTGACTTTGCCTTTCATCTTTTCAGGTCAATAAAATAAGTACCAGTTGATCACTGGGGGTTGATATAATCAACTTAACCCCTCCCCGAAGTTACTGGCCTTGCGCCAAAATTTGAAACCAATATTTATATAATAATTAAAGTAACGAGCTGGCAGAATCATTAGCACAGTGGACAAAATGCTTAATGGTATTTCGTCTGCCGCTATGTTCTGAGCTCAAATTCTACCGAGGTTCACTTTGCCTTTCATCCTTTCGGGGTCGATAAAATAAAGTACCAGTTGATCACTGGGGGTTGATGTAATCGACTTTGCCCCTCCCTGAAATTGCTGGCTCTGGGCCAAAATTTGAAACCAATAGTTAAAGAAAGTAATGAGCTGAAGGTGAAATGGTAAAACGACTAACAATTCCATTTGGATGAGCCATTCTAGCCATCTTATCTCACACAAAGCTGTTAAATTTATTTCAAATTCAAATATATTTCATGAGGTGTCAAACATGAGGTGCCACTCTTACCCTGGTACTAACTTAGTTTCAGTGATCAGGTTGCAGTTGTGCAATGAGTAATTTGACATAACATGGAATAAATTTGATACCAAACCACCTCTGGCTCTGTAGTACAAATGTCTTATTTTCAAAACTTCTGAATTAAAATCTTCCCCCAAACCTTAGTCACAATTTATGTTCTTAACACTAGCTTAACGATCACTAAGTTATTTTACTAAACTAATAGTAAAATACTATGTTTAAAATTAATTGAAAGAAACACAAAGCATCTCAACAGAAATATGGTAACAAAAGAGTTAAGTTTAGAGTTAGTTTATCAGCTTTGTGTGTGATTAGACAACTAGTAAAGCTCTTCCAAATGTAATTACTTCTTTTTCAACACACAGTCTCAGATTGTGAGACAAATACAACTCCAAAGAATGATTACTTTTTACTCTTTATTCAAACTTATCTTCAACTCCTACAATTTTATCAGCAACATTGTCTATTGTGATATAATTTATATAAAATGTACATCACCATATTTATCTATCTATAAAACACTTTTTTTTTTTTTTCAATATTTAAAGAATATTCCAAAATTTCATCAGGATATTTAAATTAAATAAGTCAGAGCACTATTTATATTTGAAAATTTTTTTTTTCTTCTATTTCAAAGTACATTCTTGGAAATATTGGTGTATCTTATATACTAACAAATTGGGTATCATGGTTTGGTATTACAATTCAAATACAGCAAACTAAAGCATCCATACATGCACACATACATGAATGTATGTGTGTGTGTGTATGTATGTGTGTATATATATATATATATATATATATATATATATATATGTATATATATATATATATATATTGAATAATGAGGAGTGCTTAACACTGCATTTGTGGATAAAAGTCCTTTATTTGTTTGTGTATTATGGGCTACCATTGATTTCATGATAAAGAAATTCTCGACAATTATTCATGACAATCACAGAAAAATTGGTTTTGTCTCCATTTTGGAGACAAACACCAATTTATCTATGTGATTGGCTTGAATAATTGTTGAGAATTGCCTTAACATGAAACTAATGGTAGCTTTCATACAAAAAATAAAGTATATATCATCATCATCATCGTTTAACGTCCGCTTTCCATGCTAGCATGGGTTGGACGATTTGACTGAGGACTGGTGAAACCGGATGGCAACACCAGGCTCCAATCTAATTTGGCAGAGTTTCTACAGCTGGATGCCCTTCCTAACGCCAACCACTCCGAGAGTGTAGTGGGTGTTTTTACGTGTCACCCGCACATGGTGCAGGCATGTCCATGTGATTAGAATGTTTGCTTTGGAACTACATGGTTTAAAATTTGTTACCATAGTGTGGCATTGTTGGTCGGTGCCTGGTGCCTTCTGCTGTGGCTGTAAGTTGACTAATGCTTTGTGAAAGGAGTTGGTAGATGAAAACTATGAAGCCTGTCGTGTGGTGCACGTTTGCTTGTTGATTAAAGACAAAGTCACTAGTCGTACTTATGGTATCTTTGTTCATAGACTTCCATGTAAACATGTCCAGCCTTTGAGCAGTTTGTTGTTTGAAGGATTAGGGGGAAATATTATCTTGCTGGGAAACGGGTGATGATTGGTGACAGGGAGAACATTCAGCCATAGAAAATCTGTCTCAGTAAGTTTAGTCTGACCCATGCAAGCATGGAAAAATAGACATTAAAACTATATATATATATATGTTTGTGTGTATCTATTTATCTATACATACATACATACATATATATATATATATATATATATATATATATTTATGTATGTATATTTTATTATATGTATTTATTTTCTCTTGGTTAATAATTAACTCTGACAAAATAAATTGGTTAATAGATACCAGGGTAGCAAAGATCACAAAATGACTGTGGTGTAACTCCTGTTTATGAGGTAGAAACTCCCTGTTATTTTGGGCAATTTAGTAATATATGTATATGTATATTTAGAAGGTTGTTTGTTGTGGCCAATCAGAGATTGACCATTGGTTTTGCACACATATAGCACTTAACTCAGCTGTTTGAGTCTGATGAGTCGCCTATACAGCTAAGCGCTTTACAAGTGCAATGCCAATGGTCATTCTCTGACTGGCCATAACAAGCAACCTTCTAAATATATTACTGCTCTGTTTTTGAATGTGCTTCTTTTTGGGATATATGAACTATTGACTACATATATATCTTTACAAATATATGTGTGTGTATATCTATATGTATGTATGTATGTATGTATGTATGTATGTATGTATATTCACTTCCTACCTATATAAAATAGTTCAAACTATAACAGTTAAAATTCTATTCATTTATATTTATTGAGAGTTATTTAAAGAAATTATAAGTTATACATTTTGCTTTCTCAGATTAATTTACCTGGCTGTGTCTTTTACAAAGCTCCAAATTACATTTATTGTGCATTATTTAAAAATTATGTATTGTTTTTTTTTCCCCCCTTCTCATATTTATCAGAGTTATACTACATACATACTCCTATTTTCTCCCAAATGTTTCCTCTTTTATTTCTATTTATTTTTGGGGTGGGGGATCGGTTTTAGTTTGACTTTGAAGGAAGAAGCTAAACTTCTGTTTCAGTAAAATTGTTATAGAAAGAACAAAGGTAAAAAAAAACAACTTTATATACCTTTATATTTTAGCCTCTTTGGTTATTTAAATCTGGTTTGTTCTGCTGAAATATCAGCTATTATCATTTTCGTTCTACAGTTGTTTAAACCCAGTGGGCCCAGAATGATAAAAGGCATTGCAGCCTTAACTGTCCTGACTTTACTCCCAAACCCTAACCCAATAGGTTGTTTATTTATTTTTTTTTTTTTAAGCATTTCAGTATGGGTTGGAGGAAGTTTGGTTACTCCTTCTTGTAAGCTGAGCAACCATGTAGAAGCTCCTTTGTTTGCTCCTATTGTTGTTGTCTAGCCACAGGTGGTCAAGCAGTTCTGTTTCATGCAAGTAGTCAACAAAATGATGCAAGAAGGCCTTTACATAGTTGCTCACAGAATCTACAGGAAATCAAATTCAAATCTTTCCTTAACCATTTTTTGTTACCATTTTTCTGTTCACATAGATTGCCTTTGTTTAAATTTATTTTTAAAATAATGAAAAATTTAGTAGAATAACTTTGTCGTTATTGAGCTGGTGTTTGGAACATATCTGTCAGATTTTTTACTGTGTGCTGTTTATATGCCATGATATGGTACAGAAAAAAAAACTCGTTACTTATGAGCATTAATTTATACTCGTTGCTATTACTACGAAGCTAAACAGCACATGCCATTATTTATGGTGTTAAATAGCTAAGCTAAGAGACATCACAGCTCACACTGGTGACAGCATATTGAGGGATTCCAAAATATCAGAATGAAATGTCGTTTGTGGTGTTATCGGTGTCTACGATAGTATAATAATTTATCCCTTCTCTTGATGAGAAAGTTGCTATATCCTCCTTGTTAAAAACAGAAATTATATTATTGTTAAACCAGATTTTCTATTGTTGTTTTCCTACCAACAAAGCATGTAAATATTTGAACCGTTGACATACATCATGGATGCATACATACATATATATATACATATATGTAATGTGTGTGTGTGTGTGTATACACAAACACACACATAAATATATATAATTTTTAAGAACATTTGTTAAAACTTGTCCGTCCCGTGTTGTCTTCTTTTTGTATTCATTGCCTAATACATATATATATATATATATATATATATATTGAAAAAAAGTCGTCAGAATTTTGGAATAACTTCTTTCATTTATTTTATACATAGCGCTTTCGTTCGTCTTTCGAACTTGTCAAATATAATTCTAAGAAATTACAGAGATCTTGCTTATTTATATAAAACAGGTGTTTTGGGGGGTTTTGTTTATAACAGAACATTGTTTGTTTTTTGGGGGGCGGGGGGGGGGTGAGACTAATTATATTTGACAAGTTCGAAAGACGAACGAAAGCGCTGTTATATGTATAAAATAAATGAAGAAGTTATTCCAAAATTCTGACGACTTTTTTTTCAATATTTAATTCTGTACATCACACCTAACACTTTATATATATATATGTATATGTATATATTAAAAAAAAAAAAGAGGTGGAGAAAGAAAAAAATTCTAGTCATTAAAAAAAAAACATGCAGCAACAAAGCAAGCCAATCCTTATGGGATTGTCCGCCGCAGAACCTCGAGTATTATTGTCTTGGTTTGCTTCGTTTCTTTACTAGTTTTTTGGTTAAGTATTCTGACACTTATATAGCTTGCAGGGGCAATAACTCTGGTATTTCTAATTTGAGAAGGTTTCTTGTTATTTCTCCGTTTCTTTCACACGACTGTGCATCTCTATGGGTATTTATTTATATATTTATTTTCAATAATTAATTCATTTGTTGTGCAATGTAATTTATTCTTCAATATTTATTGTGTATATTATATATGCAGGCTCGGAAAAAAGTGCAATATAAATTTTGTATCATATTTATTTTACCCCGTTTATTCTGAACACTCTTCTTAACTGAAACTTCCATTTGCTAACTCCCTCAAAGATGCTGCACTTACTAAATCTCCACCGTCAAATTTATTTCAATCAAAAATCTAGGAGAAATATTTCAAATGAGACATAATGCTTCAAGAATAAATAGAGAGTGGTTTTAACTTTATTTTCCCATCATTATTGTTTAACATTTTTTGTAATCATATTTCTGTGGAAATACACTGTTTGTTTTAATTACTTTTTAAAAGAATTAATAAATTAGTGAAATAATCTAGTCATTATTAAAGCTGGTTTTTTGAGACATAAATTAACATGATGGGAGGTTTCATTCAAAACATGAAGTTCATATCATAGAACCTGATGTAGTCTCAAACAGGTTTATTTCAAAAGGGTCAACTCCCTCATCAACCAGATTTATGATTAAAGACTCTTGCTCTGGGTGTGTGATTGAGAAGTCTACTTTGCAACCAGTCACTTGATCTTGGGTTCAGTGTCACAGCATATCTTGAGCAAGTATTTTCTATTATAGCCTATTATGCTTTGTGATTGAAGCCGACAAAAACTGTGTGGAAGCCTACCACTTATGTTTGTGTATATATATGTATGTGTGTGTTTGCATGTACTTGTATGTATCTGTCACCATGTCTACCATTATGTTAACATACCACTTGATTGGCTTGTAGACTTGTAACTTAATGGTGCTGCAAATAGACATCACTGAGATTGAGTACTAGTCTTCAAAGCACTTACTGGGATAAATATGACTGACTCAAATAAATACACAAAGGACTACATTATCTAGTATGCCATTTCCTTAGTTACGACAATTAGGACATAAATACACCAGTTGCTAATCAGTGATGGGGGACAAATACATGCACACACACACTCACAACGGGCTTCTTTTGGTTTCTGTCTACCAAATTCACTTACAAAGCTTTAAGTGACCTGTAGAATATACTTGCTCAAGGTATCATGTAGTGGGATTGAACCCAGAGCCATGTGGCTGGGAAGCAAACTTCTTACAACTCAGTCACACGTGCACGTTATATCCAGTTTTAGTATTAATTAATATTTTACTACTAATGATGGTTTATTTGACATGCAAGGCTACACATTTTATTATTACATATGGGAACGAAACTGTTGGATTTTTTATTGACTTATAATTGGTTTTAATGGAAACAGGATTTCAATTGTTGCTAATGCAAATATGATTACAAAACCGCCTTAAATTTCATTCAGTATTTTATATATATATATATATTATTCCCCTATTAAAGATACTTAGATCATGTACCTACCTAAGAAAACAATATCATTATTTAATAATAAACCAATTTTTAAGTATTTCCGAAAGTGGCGGCTGAAGTTGGAGCATCTTTGTGGAGTTAGTATGTGACAAGTTATTGTATAATAAAAAAAAATTAAAAAACATTTCTCAGTATTGTTGTTGTAACAATGTTTTTTTTTTCTTTTCATCTGAAATATTATATGTAACAACATGTTGAATTAATTTAATAAGCTCTAATCAACAACACGTGTAATTACTTGTTTATTATTTCTTTTCTAACTTTGACAACAGTTTGTGGTGTTAACATAACCTGGACATTCAATTTTTTTTTTCTTTTGGTTTTCTCAGAACAAGGTTAATAAAAAGGAAATATTTAATAAATTACATTGTGTTGGGTTTTTTAATTTTTCTTAACTTAAAATTAACATATGCTATGGATTGATTTATTTTTTATTTTTGTTAGTTGCTTGGCTTTGGAAGAAAATTCTAGAGTCATTATTTTATTTGACCAACCATCCATGTTTTTGAACTGTCTGCTCAGTCTTCCGAGATGTGTTGGTGGCTGCTGACATCTGAAAAACTAAAACAAACCCTGACGTCATAACCTCTCGACACTGGACAATATTGTGGAGTTTCATCTTTTTCACACCACACCTATATCAGTAATTACAATGACATTATTACTGAAACAGGAAATTTGTGAATATAGAATACAATTACATATATTATAACTAATGAAATATTTGGCATAATATATAAAAAATATCGTGATGGCACCTGTACCAGTGGAGCACTAAGAGCACCGTTCGAGCGTGATCATTGCCAGAGCATCTGTCTGGCTTCCGTGCCGGTGGCACGTAAATAGCACCATTTGAGCGTGATCGTTACCAGCGTCGCCTTCCTGGCACGTGAAAAGACATTCGTTCGAGCGAGGTCATTGTCAGTGCCGCTGGACTGGCTCCTGTGCAGGTGGCATTAAAATACACCATTTTGAGCGTGGCCGTTGCCAGTACCGCCTGATTGGCCTTCGTGCCAGTGGTACGTAAAAGCACCCACTACACTCTCGGAGTAGTTGGCATTAGGAAGGGCATCCAGCTGTAGAAACTCTGCCAAATCAGATTGGAGCCTGGTGTAGCCACCTGGTTCACCAGTCCTCAGTCAAATCATCCAACCCATGCTAGCATGGAAAGCGGACGTTAAACGATGATGATGATAATGAGTTCAAAATTAGTGCCTTTTCAACAATTTATTTTCTAACTCTTTAGTTCACTTGTACGAAAGATGTCAACTCTCTATTTTTTGTTAATTGCATAACCTTGGGAGAACATTCTGAAATCGTTATTTTATTTGACCAGCCTCCCATGTTTTTAAACTGTCAGCTCAATCTCCTGTGGTGTGTTGGTGGCTACTGACATCTGAAAAACTAAAACAAACTCTGCCATCATAACCTCTCGACGCTGGATGATCCCATTTTCATGACACACCTATATCAGTAGATATAACATGAAATTAGTGGATGTAGAATACAATTACGTATGGCTGTGGGGTAAGTAGCTTGCTTACCAACCACTTGGTTCTGGGTTCAGTCCCACTGCGTGGCACCTTGGGCAAGTGTCTTCTACTATAGCCTCGGGCTGACCAAAGCCTTGTGAGTGGATTTGGTAGACAGAAACTGAAAGAAGCCCGTCGTATATATGTATATATATGTGTGTTTGTGTGTCTGTGTTTGTCCCCCCATCATCGCTTGAAAACCGATGCTGGTGTGTTTACGTCCCCGTAACTTAGCGGTTCGGCAAAAAGAGACTGATAGAATAAGTACTAGGCTTACAAAGAATAAGTCCTTGGGGTCGATTTGCTCGACTAAAGGCGGTGCTCCAGCATGGCCAGTCAAATGACTGAAACAAGTAAAAGAAAGATTATAACTAATGAAATATTTCACATAATATATAAAAGAATTAGTTGAAAATCGGTGCCTTTTCAACAATTTATTTTCCAACTGTTTAGTTCACTTGTGGGAAAAAAGTCAAATCACTGTTTTTTTTTTGTTAATTGCATGGCTTTGGGAGAACATTCTGGAGTCATTATTTTATATGACCAGACTCCTGTTTTTTTAAACTCTCTGCTCAGTCTTGTGAGATGTGTTGTTGCCTGCTGACATCTGAAGAACAAAAACAAGCATTGACGTCATAACTTCTCGACACTGGATGACCCTGTAGAGTTTCATCTTTTTCACACCACACCTATATCAGTAATTACAATGACATTGTTGCTGAAACAGGAAATTAGTGAATATAGAATACAATAACGTATATTATGACTAATGAAATATTTTTCGTAGTATAAAAGTAATGTGTTAAAAATTGTTTGATTTATATTACGGCACAAGGGCAAAAACTTAATTTTGGTAAAGAAAACATCAGCTTATACAATATCAATCTCGTTCAGCTCAATTGTTTCCCTTTGACAATGTAACAGTATGACTTCTGCGTGTTTGTGTGTATATATTTGTGAGTGTGTGTATATATTTGTATGTGTGTGTAAATGTGTATGTTCGTTTTCTTGTCGTGTTTTCTGTTCGCCACTATATCCCTCCGTGTTACAAATTTAATTTGTTTTTTCTCTTGGAAGAGCCATTTTAACAATGCGTCCTGCCCTAACTCTTTGAAACGCTTAGTTTTAGAATGGTGGCAGCTGATGAAGGAAATGTTCTCTATGTGGCCTGTGTGTTTTCTGTGCTCTGTTTCTCATTTTGCCCACGTTTTCCTGTGACGTCCTGTACCCAGATATGCATCTATATATACATGTAGATGTAGGTATGTACATACATGTACGTATATATGCATATACTCACATATTATTTGTATTATATATATATATATGCACATGAGTCATCTAAGAGACCATAAGTCATGGAAATGATGCAGTACTGTTAGTGGAGTGGGTATATTATCCCAAAAGTATAGTATTAAATATCTGTCACAGCTGATCTTACCAATCGGTTTCAAGTAAAGAATACAATGGATGTGCTAATCCACCTCCGACAACAGAGAACAGTCACCATATTTACCTTCTGTATAGGCTGACTCTGATGAGCGTAAAGTTATATAATTGGATTATTACCTAACACTCCATTGTATTCTTTATGCGAAACTGATTGGTAAAATCAGCTGTGATGGATATTTGATACTATACTTTTTGGATAATATATTCTGTTACTTGTTTCAGTCATTTGACTGCGGCCATGCTGGAGCACTGCCTTCAGTCAAACAAATTGACCCCAGGACTTATTCTTTGTAAGCCTAGTACTTAATCTATCGGTATCTTTTGCCGAACCGCTAAATTATGGGGAGAGAGATTATATATATATATATATAGAGAGAGAGAGAGAGATGTACAAGCCATGTACCAAGATGCTACCAGTAAGGGGAGGACTGATAATGAGTACAGCGAAGTAATATTTTCCCATGGCCAGACATGTTTCTGTGGGAGACTGGAAACAAAGGACAACTACCATGTGAAGTCAAGGCCAGGAGGCAGTAACACACACACACACACCATCATCATCATTTAACATTCCATTCTGGCAAATACACATATATAAAAATCATCAAGCCAAGTGAGATCATAATTGTGACTGATGACTGTGCCACATAATTAGCACCCATGCTGGTGGCACGTAAACAGCACCCACTACACCCTTGGAGTGGTTGGCATTAGGAAGCCAATGCCAAATCAGACTGGAGTCTGATGCAGCCTTCTAGCTTAGCAGTTTCAGTCAAACCAGCTAATCCATACCAGCATGGAAAGCAGACATTAAATGATGATGATATACATATAAATATACATATATACAGGGTGGCCCCCAAAAGTAGGTTTACAGTTATTCAACTATCTCTTTCTCATTCATATATTAACAGTTTAGATCTTAATTATAAAAAAATATGAAACCATTATTCTATGCTAATTTAGTTAATTTTGTCAAGCTCCCTTTTCAGTTTGTAAGATAGAAATTTAAATGTAATAAAATGTTTTGAAAGAAATTTAAAGTGCCTACATGATAACTGTAAACCTACTTTTGGGCCACCCTGTATATAAATATATCATCATCATCATCGTTTAACGTCCGCTTTCCATGCTAGCATGGGTTGGACGATTTGACTGAGGACTGGTGAAACCAGATGGCTACACCAGGCTCCAATCTGATTTGGCAGATATATATATATATATATACGCATGCACACACACACAGACACACATGCGTGTATGTATATATACATATATATATTCGCCATGATAGATCGCTGACCACTACACATATTTTTTTTCTCTCCTTGTTTCTTTCTGTGGAAGAGCATAGGCTCAAAACGTTAAAGACTTTCTCTATTCCTGAGCGTTATACTAATATATCCATTTGTTGTTTACACCACCTGTCTTTGTCTGTCGTTTTTTCGTGAATTCTCCCATTCATAATATGACAAGCTTCTTTTAGTTTCCATCTACCAAATTCATTCACACGGTTGGCCCAGTGCTACAGTAGAAGTCCCCTGCCCAAGGTGCCATGCAATCAGACATAACCCAGAACCATGCTTCTTACCACACATCCATGCCTGTGTGTAAAAGAAGAAAGATGAGATATGGCATGGTTAGAACACACTTGAGCATAGGTCAACCCAATCATGCTTGGCCTGGAGCTAAACAGAAATAACTAGGCCTAATCTTATGTGCTCCAGGACAGCTCCAATAAAGTAGTCAGACCTATAGCCAAAGACTATTCCATTCCATCTTTTCTTTTAGAATAGTATGTTTTGGACGAAATTATCAAATGTGCACTTTTATGAAATAGTATAGTGTTGTTTGAGGGAGATTTGGCTGCTATTTCTAGCATTTCCATATGAAGTTATAACACTGTATAGCACGATTTTTGTCCTTGGGTAGCAACTGTTATTTCTTATTTACTTACCTTTAGAAAGTGAAAAATGGCTATTTACTTCAAACTTTGCTTTTCTTACATTTATTCAAACCCCCAAAGAATCCCTCTCAACACATGGCTATGATATGCTCCCCTTCTACTCCTGCTCATCAGAGATGCACACATCAGCCACTAATGGACATGCTCAAGTGGTCACAGGTTAAGCAACTGGCAAGCAAATCTGTGCTATTGAGCAGGATATTTGCTATAATGATATTTCTGCTTCAGCAACTCACCACTGAATGTCCGAATAATTATCATTTCCTTTGATTTGTAGACAGCAGCAAATAGGAAATAACAGTTACTGACCAAAGACAAAAAAATTTTTTTTAATTTTGTTACAGTGTAGGGAATGATCTCACATTTAATGTTATATTTTCAAAAAACAGAATAGTTTATTCTTTCAAGTACTTTTGACCTCTTATCCAGTTTTGAGGGATATTAATGGTGCAGGTAAGACATGTTTGTTTTGTAACCATGTAGTTCTATATCCATTCTAATTGCTTGGAACATTGGGCATGTCCCTTTTATTACACTTTCAGAAAGACAGCATCTCAGTTTGTCACAGGTAAAATTATCTCACTTGAAGAGCCACAGCACACTAATAAAGATATTCAATTTGACAGTTCAGCTGTCGTTTACAATGATGAATTCTATTCCAGTTTCTGCTAGTCTTACAGAACTAGGGCAAAAACGTAAAGTTGGTAAGGAATACATCAAGCTACATAACGGTTCTAAAAGCTCAATTATCTCCCTTTGACAATGTGAAGGAATGACTTCTGCGTGCATGTCTATATAGATGAGCGCGCGCGCAAAAACGTGTGTGTATATATTCTTTTACTTGCATTATCTCATAGCTCCTGATATTTTGAAGATGTGATTTTGTTTTTTTTTCTTCTTAGAATGACATTGTAGGGTGTGTGACTGGTCAGTTTGAACATAAAACAGGTAGAATATTTGGGCTTGATATGGCCGGTTTTAAATGCTTAAAGGTTTAAGTTTAGTAAAGTATTGTAGACAGCCTCGATCAGGAGAAATCTGATGCACAGAATGTCAGCCCACCTGAGGATCTGACCAAGTGTTCTTCTGCTGTATATTGTCCCAGCTTGCCCAGGCTCCTTGTTGGTTGTGTTTCACTATCCTGTTAGCCATTGTTTCCACTACACCTAGGAAGATTTCTTCTTGGTAGAGATGGTATCATTCGTTTTCTTTGGTGCTTCTAATCTGGTCACACATCATCTAATTTCTCTAACAAGAATTTCTAATTGGAAATTCCTTACATGTCTATCTAACATGTAAAACTTTGTAATTACTATGAGCAAATGAAACATATGTAATGATAAATAATACCAAAAATTTCCTGTTTTGTTACAGGCACGGCTGTGTGAGAAGATGGAACCAGTGGCCAGGAAGCTAGGAGTGTTTGACACCAGGTAAGTGGGAGCCAAAAACAAGGGAAAGAAAAAGCAAGGGGTCCACCCTGGTGGTCGGATGCCTATCCTTCAGGAAAGCCATTACAAATTGCATCTGTAATGAGCATTGCTTCAATCGAACATTGTAAATATAATCCAATTTTTATTGTGTATTTAAAATTGTAAATATTTCATCGATACAGCTTCTTCACCCCTTTTATGTTTGTCTGTCCTTGTTCGTCCCCTCTTTGTAATGCCTTAAGCTTGCTTCCCAACAACATGGTTCCGGGTTCAGTCCCACTGCGTGGCACCTTGGGTAAGTGTCCTTTACTATAACCTCGGGCCGACCAAAGCCTTGTGAGTGGATTTGGTAGATGGGAACTGAAAGAAGCCTGTCATGTGTGTTTTTATGTGTCGTAGCGCTTTGGCAAAACAGACCAACTAGGCTTACAAAGAATAAGTCCTGGGTCGATTTCTGCGACTAAAAACCCCTTTAAGGTGGTGCTCCAGCTTGGCCGCAGTTAAATGACAAACAAGACCTACTAACTTACCTACCTACACACACACAGGTCGCACTAATTTATGATCAGAAATAAAACCATCCAGTGTCCGCCAGGCTAGTTAACTGTTACAGTACACTATTAATGAACTTGTATAATTTATACTTATGTACAGTTTCTTGTATTTCATTTAATAATTTAAGGAAATTTAATATTTGTTTAATTTAGAGTGTAACCACCCCTGGTTTGGTAAAAATCAATAATCTGGAATGGCTTTGGAACAAAAGGTTTCAGAAAATCCATGTTGTACCTATATATACTTGAGAATATTCTATTTTATATATCCCCTTTATTAACCAATAAGTGTTTTTTTCTGATTCGCTGATTTCTAGAAAATACCTCTCTCTATATTATATACATATGTTAGTGCTTGTGTGTATAGATAGGTAAATAGATAGCTAGAAAGATAGGTAGATAGATAGATAGATAGAAGATATGTAGAACCACTTGTTTATGGCCACATATATACAACTCACAAAAAACATAATACGTACATATGTACGAACGTTTGTATATATCCGTGTAAATTCGGATATTCAAATTTCTAAATACATTTTAAAATTAAATATGAACCCACAACACTTCCCGTGAAGTACCTCAAGTATGAATGAACCTAGTGGTTAATTCTACCAGAAACACATCGAGTCGTAAAAGACTTGTTTCACGTAATTTAAATATTTTATTTACCGTATTGGATTTTCCGAACATTCCAGATACAGGACAGCCGGAATTATATTCGCCCACGCATCCATACACAATTCTCGATATTAAGATTAATCAAGAATTTTGTACTTCGTGGCGCAAACATTGACGAATTACGTTCACTTCTGGGATGCGGTTAACAAAAAAAAAAAAAAAAACCTTGTGGGTGTAGAGATATATCACATAAGCTCTGTACATACATATATACTGTTGTGTCTGGGGGGGGGGGGTCATTTTCTTATTGTGCCTTAAAATTTAACACACTGACCGTTAAAATTTCCACTTATTTCTTGTTTTTATTCTAAAATTTTCGTTGCGTCTTGCAACCTTTTCAATAGTCTTGAACACACGAAATCACATAAAAAAAATCTTGCAAACCAAATCCAAAAACGAAATATATATATATATATATATATATATATATATATATATATATATATATAGAGAGAGAGAGAGAGAGAGAGAGAGATGCAGCACAATTTTGTCTTAAAGTGACGAAAATATTTTGGCAAATTAAATTTAAATGTTGAAGTGAATCTAACGGTTTTTGTGTTTTTTAAATGGCTTATAAACGCCTTCCACGCTGCAATTGTTTATACACATAACATAATTAAGGAATCAGCAACAGTTGCTTCCCCACATACCGAAATAGCAGTTAAAGTGTCAAAACTCCAACAGATAGCAATACTTGTAACTCACAAAGGCAAGTCTAAGACTGGTTAGTTTCGTTGTTTTTCTTCTTGTTTTGCCTTTGTGAGTTACAAGTATTGCTATCTATTGGAGTTTTAGCACTTTAACTGCTATTTCTGAATTTCGGTATGTGAAGCAACTGTTGCTGATCCCTTAATTATGTTTATAAATTTAAAGTTCTTTACCGATAATGGTTTTTACATACTGAAGTACTTGGTAAAAATTATTAAATAATCCTTTACCCTTTTATACACAATATATATACATACACGCGCTCTCATAAATATAGACACAAGATTTAATCCAAAGGTACATTGGAGATAAAAGCAGTAATGTGTGCATGTAATTGAGATGTATGGTAGTCTAATATAGTGTACATTATATACATTAATCAGGGAGAAAGTAGAATTATGTATTATATACACGTATCTATATAGAAGTGCGTATATACTTTATACACACATTCACTCCTTATTTTCCTTGTATGAAACACGTGAATACTAAAATTAAAGCGAGGGGGGTGCATTTACCTTTCCCATGAAGTGTGGGGACTTCGAGAGACAGTTTTACAAATACGGGAACGGTTTCAATTTATCAGTTAATCTATTAAGACACTAAGAGAATCGTATTAGTGGCATTTAAAATTGATTTAATTCCTCCTAACATAAATGTGTGATTAAAAAACAATTGTTGCTTTCGATTTAAAGAGTCGCCTAGTTTAATACCACCACGATCCTGTTCTGAAGCGGTTTGGGTAAATTTTCAGATTAACACCCACACGATTTACACTAGGGTGTTAGGGTTTAGTGTTTTAGAATTAGGGTTAGGGACGGAATTCCCATCCTAACACCCTAGTGAAAACCGTGCGGGTGTTAATCTGAAAATTTACCGCGGTTTAACTGCCTTTGAGTGAAGTCCTCTATGAGGTTAATTCTCGTCAACCAGTCGTCGGTGACTGCAAAAGTAAAAGGGCCATTAATTATAGATAAAAAACAGCCATGTTATAAAAGAAATTCCGACTTCGTTTTGTCACTCAGTGTCAGGCAGCCTTTAAAAAAATGCAAATTTGTATTAAGTGGCATTTAAAATTGATTTAATTCCTCTTAATATAAAATGTGTGATTAAAAAACAATTGCTTTCGATTTAAAGAGTCGCCTAGTTTAATACCACCACAATCTGTGTTAGGCAGCCTTAAAAAAAAATGAAAATTTGTATTAATTTTGGGACATAAAAGAAAATGAAAGGATAACACATGCAAACGATGCTAAGATAACATGGGAAAAATAAATATAATGCAACAAATGAAAAGAATAATTAAATTTCGGTGTAGGAAAGATACAATGAAGAAACAAATGTCGCTAACACCATTTTCCCCTACTGCTAACGTGTAACAATAGGGATTTCAATATGGATTAGCAATTTTAATGTAGTATGGCAAAAAAATAGGCATCTAAACCTCACAACTATGTCCATTGATAAAAGTTAAGGTGCGTTGGCTTGGAGCAAACTCCTCACTGTCGCGACTCGAAACATTCTACCAACGAAAGAAGCAAAATATTAGATCCTCCATACAAAGAGAACTGAGAAAGCACCAGAAAGGCTGTTTTTTTGGTTATTGTTGAAAACGATCCCCGAAAAACAACATTTACAACCAAAAGCATACAATTTCGAGAAATGCATGCCTGGCGGGTTGGTTAGGGTTAGACGGCGGATGCCAGCGACATCCGCCCGGAACGGTGGACACTCAGCCTCTGATATAACATCACCACTGTCTCTAGATTATAAAGATGTCATTCAGTATTTTGGCCAATCAAACGGCAGATTGGTTACAAATTTAAACCAATCAACAGCTTTTGTTTGTGAAGATGGATCGTCTGCTGAAATCGCAGTGTTATATTTAACGAATGATAAACGAAAAAAAATTTTTTAAATAAAACCAAAGGCTCTTTCATTGAAATTTCACAATAAAATTTCAGTGACATCAATTATGTCTTGTTTTTTAAAATCATATAATAATATAATGTCTTTCACATGACGTCGTGTATCTTTATGTAATATTAATTAAAATGGCTAATTTTATACAGTGACGGAAATGCGGGGGATGGGGTCACGAGTGTCCAGCGAATGTAAATCATCATTTTTTAATTTTTTTTCTTGTTTATAAATAAATATTTAATAAATGCATTGATGGAAATGTTTTGTTAATTCTCATTAGTTAAGTTTCTTCCAATTAAAATTAACTTATTTGATATAATTATACGTATGGTACAGACCGGACAGATATATCACGAGTGTTTCCTCAGAGAAGAAAACATTTCCATCATTGATTTTTATGTAATTATTTTCTCGTAGATGCCTTTTCTCTCTGATAGAAGACTACAAGCAATGGTACATATACGCACATCCTATGAAACCAATTTTAGCAATATTCTCCTTTTTACAATCAACAATGTTAACCCGCAGCTGCTGTTAGAGTAATATTACGTCTCTGTTACATCAGCTAATTCAAAGAATTAAATTAAAAATTAAATATGTAATCACTTCTTTCCTGGTTTAAAAACGTTTGTGCACCACCATATTGTGTGTGTGAGCTACATTTACTCTATTTTTTCTTTTACTTGTTTCAGTCATTTGACTGTGGCCATGCTGGAGCACCGCCTTTAGTCGAGCAAATCGACCTCAGGACTTATTCTTTGTAAGCCTAGTACTTATTCTATCTGTCTCTTTTGCCGAACCGCTAAGTTACGGGGACGTAAACACGCCAGCATCGGTTGTCAAGCGATGTTGGGGGGGGGGGGGACAAACACAGACACACAAACACACACACACACAATATATACATACATATATACGACGGGCTTCTTTCAGTTTCCGTCTACCAAATCCACTCACAAGGCTTTGGTCGGCCCGAGGCTATAGTAGAAGACACTTGCCCAAGGTGCCACGCAGTGGGACTGAACCCGGAACCATGTGGTTGGTAAGCAAGTTACTTACCTAAATTCATTTTAATATCATTTTGTACAGAGATTTTGAATCTTAAATGTTAGATACAAATATAGAAACAGACGTTTTGAATATTGTGTGTGTGTGCGGTATACATACATACATACTTATACACTCACGTACATACATCTGTTATGCATATAAGATAATACAAACTACACATTTTTTCACTTCATTCAAAACTCGTAAAATTTAAGGTCTTATATTTGTTTGATAAACCCATAATCGGACTAATTTTGGCTGAATTTTATATGGTGCAATGCATAATTTAAAGAATTAAAAACCAACATCTAAAAATCCTTTATAGAGTTTACATTATATAAATTTAAATTTAGAAACTTGGAGAGAACTGAAGTAACTTCTTTGGTTTTTGTTTGCAATAAAACTTGAAGTAAATAAAGCTAAAAATAATAACATGGAGCATTTTGTGTTAAAAAAAAACCATTTTGATGCAAAACAGTCAAAGGCTGCCCAACTCTCCTCCTCTTCAGTGAACATGACAAACGTGCTAACTATTGTATGAATGCAACATTTCAAAGGCAGATGTGGATTTGAGTCTCATAGGCAACCTTCAACTTCTTTTCCATCCAAGTAATTTTTAACTCCATATTCTGCATGCTATTACACTGTGTAGCACGATTTTTGTTCTTGAGTAACAACTGTTATTTCCAATTTGCTTACTCTTACAAAGTATGAAAAATGGATAATATTTCCATCAAATTTTGCTTTTCTTACATTTATTCGTATTCCTAAAGAATCCCTCTCAAGTTGTGAAATTTGTGTTTTTGTGGTCATGTGTATGCTGTAGTCTGTGATTTTGTCATGGACAAGAACAAAAAGCCAATATGAAATTTTGCATTAAAGTTGGGATGCCAGCTACAGAGACATTGAACATGCTTCAGTAAGCTTATGGCAGTGAGGTAATGGGTCATATGCAATGTTTCGAGTGCTTCAAAATCGGAAGAAAGTCTCTGGAAGACCAGCCACGAGCATCAGACCTGGAAATAGTATTGTGCATCAAAAATTTGTCTCCTGGGGCAGGCCATCAATTGAGAGTTCCACTGTTATGTTTTGAAACATTTGAGAGAAGACATTTGGTGGAGCACAAAGAATTGCATTCTTCACCAATCTCTCCTCACTCATGAGTTTCTTGTCAAAAACAACATGGTATCGGTTTCACACCAACCCTATTCACCAGATTTAGTACCTGCAAACGTCCATTTCTTCTCCAAGAGGAAAAAGGCAGCTCAAATGCCATTGTTGAGATCCAGAGCAAATTGCAGTATTTCCTCGACTCACATATGGAAAATGACATCCAGGCTGGATTCCCAAGAACACTGGGACTGGTGCAAGGTGGCTATTTTGAAGAAAATGATGTTAAAATTTAGGTAAATAAGTTATTTTTTTTATTAAACATAATTAGTCTGGGAACCTTTTGATACCGCCTTGTACCTCTATACAACACTAATTTGGTCAGGGTATATATTGAGAAAGTTTACCTGTCTCAAGATGCCAATATGTCTCGTGCACTTTATTGTCCTTGCTTACCCACAGCAACTGTACATGGCTGTAACACCAGATACACTAGGCCTCTGCATTTCCTTTAATCCTCTCAGACATGTGTCAAACTTTACCCTCCACCTGGGTTCTCAAGCAAAAAAATAAATAGCTACATATACAGCTCAAAGGTAATGATTACATGCAAACTAATGGACAGAATTATCAGCTTCTGTTTCACATTCACTCACAGGATATTAAATGACCTGGGGCTATAGTACAAGACACCTGCCTGAGTTGCCTTGAATGCAAAAACATAATTTCAAAGCAAACTTCCTAACTACAGAACAACCATGTGTAGCTAAAAGTATGCTAAATGTAATTTATGGGTTTCAAATTTTGGTACAAGGCCAGTGATTTTAAGGGAGAGGGTAAGTTGATTATATCAAACCCAGTGCTCAACTGGTACTTATTTTATTATTGACCCTGAAAGGACGAAGGCCAAAGTCGACCTCGGTGGAATTTGAACTCAGAACATGTAGACGGATGAAATGCTGCTAAGCATTTTGCTTGGCACATAACAATTGTGCCAGCTTGTCACCCTTGCTTAACAGAAAATATAGGTTCAAATTTTGGCACAGGGCCAGCAATTTCAGGGCAGGAAATAAGTCGATTACATCGACCCCCCACCCCCACCCCGGGCTCAACTGGCAATTATTTTATCAACCCTGAAAGGATGAAAAGCTAAGTCAACCTCGACGGAATTTGACCTATGAACATAAAGATGGATAAAATGCCACTAAGCATTTTGTCCGGCATGCTAATGCTTCGGCCAGTTCGCCGGCTTTGCTAAATATAAAATATTAAAGTGCTGTGGGCATGTGTGAGTAAGTTTTGATTAAGTTCACACACATGGTTTAACTACAAGATCTATCGACGTAGTAAAACTGAATATTTCTTTATTTACTGTATGCTTGGCACGTGAATATATTCACAATCTATTCACACACATGCTGTCTTGGTTCTGTATTTAATAATAATGTACTGTAAATTTTTATATTAATACCCGCACGATTTTCACTAAAAAAAAAACAAAAAAAACTCGGATTTTTTGTGTAGAATCAAGTACCCTGACCTCCTAATATGCTGCAAATCCCTTATTTTGGTTCCGAAAAAAAAACGGAGGCGAGGTGGGATATATTTAATAAAGAACCATGTAATTCATATTCTGGAAATTTTATTTCTGTAAAATGTTTTGTTTTTTCTTAAATATACAAAATATAGTCTAAAAATTTAGGATGTTTTTGAAAGATACTATATTTTTACCATCAGAATATATATACTTTCTCACACAACAATTAAGATATATTTATTTCAAATCGCTTATTTATTTATTTTAAATCGTTTATATTTATTTTAAATCGGTCATCTTTCTCCCCCCCCCCCCCGCCCATACACATGAAAATTAGTTTGGGTGCGATTTTTATTGTTATTTTATATTTTCCTTAGTGAAAATCGTGCGGGTGAAAAGGTCAATAGGCGTGGGGGTTGGTCAAATTTTCGTATGTATGTATGTATAGCTCGTCGAAACGCCGGTGTTAAAACGTGGGTAGCTGATGAAGTAGAATGTTCTCTATGTGGCTCGTGTGTTCTCGTCTACGTTTGTTTGCAATGTCCTGTACCCAGATATGCACCTATACATACAGGTGGATGTCGGTATGCACATACCTGTACGTATATATGCATATACTCATTTACTTTTGTTTTTATATGTATATATATATATATATATATATATATATATTTATTTATTTATTTAAAAGTCTTTGTAAAAATTACTTGATGCAGTTTTACTAAGTATAAAAAAGATTTTTCTAAAAATTATTTTCTAAAAAAAAAGTTGTAAATTCTTTATCAGAATGTTACAAACCATTTTGGAAGAAGTTTCGATTTTTTTTGCAAACACACGTGTTCTTGGATAATGTGTGTGTGTGTGTGTATGTATTTCTCTTGTATCTCTGTCTCTCTCTTTGTGTGTGTATATATATATATATATATAGAGAGAGAGAGAGAGAGAGAGAGAGAGAGAGGAATCTTGCAGGCGTGAAGTGGATTCGATCCACTATGCCACAAATTTGAATTAACACTGCGTCAGAAAAGGGTCAAATGGTGGAGACACCGCTTCGAAAACCGTTGTTCCACCGCAGGAAAAGTTCTGACGCAGTGTTAATTCAAATTTGTGGCATAGTGGATCGAATCCACTTCACGCCTGCAAGATTCCTATATATATATTTTGGGAATAAATGATGGATTTTTTCCCTTATGAGGTTTTTTTCACGCTAGCTACTTGATAAATTCTTGTAAAAGAGTTCATCCTATTATTGAATTTATATATATATATATAATACAAATAATAAATGAGTATATGCATATATACGTACATGTATGTACATACCTACATCTACCTGTATATATAGATGCATATCTGGGTACAGGACGTTGCAAACAAAACGAAGACAAAATGATAAACAGAGTACAGAAAACACGGGCCACATAGAGAGAGAGAGAGAGATACATACATACATATATATATAAAAAAATCAAAATAAGCAACACGGATTTTAAAGATGATTGCAGTACGCACGTTTCATGCTACTCCATTTATTTAAGTAATGCAAGCATTACTACATTAAATGCAATATGTAGAGCAATCTTCAGCTGCACAAAAATGTAGAAAAATTACAGTAGAATAGTCTTTAAAATAGTATTATTATATATATTAGCTTAAATTAAAAAAATTTTTTTTTAAATAATTCAAAATAGTTTTCTGAGCCCAATCTATATAATAGTCTTAAACTTTACACCTTATCTATAGCCTTTGAATTCAAAATTGACACTACTTCAGGGTTTTTTGTATAAACTAATTACATTTTTATTATTAACATACTTCTTATTATTAACATATTAATTAAGCTAATATTGATATCTATAAATTTCCCATACTTAGTATATGTATAACAATACTGATGCTTTATTCAGACTAAAGAAAAAGCCCTGTTGACCTAAATGCTTAAGGTTTAATTCCCCAACCTTATGATAGCAGTAAAAAACCCCAACCTAAAATAGTGTTGCCACTCTGACCAGAGAAACCTTTATAACTATATCCATGTATAATGCTTACACCTTCCCTTTTCCTTAGAAGGGATTGCCCCTTATACTATAACCACAAGATAAGAGACAATAAAATCAGAGACAGAATTCTACCTAAAACTAATTACTAGCCTGCTAGCCTTGGCTATGTCAAGATAGAATTTTATGTATTCTTCTTCCCACTTGGATTTTTTAATGTATTCTTCTTTCCACTTGGATTTTAAATGTTGCCACAATTATAATATGTCTATTCTACTGTAATGTTTCTACATTTTTGTGCAGCTAAAGATTGCTCTACATATTGTATTTAATGTAATGCTTGCATTACTTAAGTAAATGGAGTAGCATGAAACGTGCGTACTGCAATCATCTTTAAAATCTGTGTTGCTTATTTTGATTTTTTGATCACCTTGCTCTTAGAATGGTTTTTGGATAATACCATACTATATTCTGGTGCCTAAACATAAGTACCATATTCAATTTTGAATCTAATTCTAAATCTACATATATATATATATATATAAACATAATTAAGGGATCAGCAAATATTTGCTTCACCATATACCAAAGTTCAGAAATAGCAGCTAAAAAAGCTGTGGGAGTCTCAGCTTTTTTAGCTGCTATTTCTGAACTTCGGTATATGGTGAAGCAAATATTTGCTGATCCCTTAATTATGTTTATAAATATATATGAGCTTTTAAATAAGTTCTCCACCAATAATGGTGCTTACATACCGATGGGCTTGGTAAAAATTATTAATTATTAATTGTTGATTTATTAATGAATTAATAAATTGATAATCCTTTACCCTTTTAATTTGTAATATATATATATATATATATATATATATATATATATATATATATATATATACATGTATATATATATATCATCATCATCATCATCTCATCTTCATCATTTAACGTCTGTTGTCCATGCTGGCATGGGTTGGATAGTTTGACTGGGCTGGCTGGCACGCTGGAAGGTTGCACCAGACTCCAGTCTGATTTGGCATGGTTTTCTAGGGCTGGATGTCCTTCCTAATGCCAACAACTCTGAGAGTGTAATGGGTGCTTTTATGTGCCAACTGCGTGACACCAGTATCCGCCACGATTCCGATTTTGCCCAGCTTGAGGGGTCTTCTTCTGAAACATGACATAATGCTAAAGATCTCAGTCATTGCCTCTGTGAAGCCCAACATTCAAAAGGAACTCAGCCACTTTGCCTCCATGAGGCCCAACGTTCGAAAGGAATTCAGTCACTTTGCCTGGATACATATTTGTGTATATCTGCAAAACAAGATATGTATATATGCGTATATATATGAATACCTCAACATCAAGATCATGATTTAACATCCGTGTGCCATGCTGGATTGGGTTGCACTGTTTTGACAGGAGCCAATGGGTTCAATGACTGTATCAAGCTCCAATGTCTGCTTTGGCATAGTTTTCATGGCTGGTTGCCTTTTCTAATGCCAACCACTTTACAGCATGGACTGGGTACTTTTTTTTTTGTGCCATCTGCACAAAAATGCTGTCATTTGTAGCTTTAAAAAACAAAAAAAGGGGGGAGAGAGGGCACTCTTCCTCATGCCAACCACTTTACAGAATGTGCTGGGTGCTTTTTACATGATACCGGCATAAGCGTTTCTAACATGGCCCTGGACAGGTGCTTTCAAATGTAGCTTGGCATGGTTGTACTTTATGTGGAGCCAGCACAGATACTTTCTACATGGTGCTGACACAGGTGCTTTCTACATGGCTGTAACATGGATGCTTTCTACATGGTACCTACACAGATACGTTTTACACAACCCTGACATGGGTGCTTTTTACACGGCACCAGGATGGATGTTTTTTTATATTTTTTTTACATGGCTCCAGCGTGGTTGCTTTTTACATGGCTCCAGCACAGGGCTCTTGCTGGCCAAAAATCCTTTCAGCCGGGAGGGGACATTAACAATTCTGCTGTGGTGGACGGGTCTTCTTGAGTAGAGCAAAGCACCAGATATCTCAGTCCTTTGTCATCTCCTCTGAAAGAATCACTGTCCTGAGATTGGCCTTTAATACTTTGTCCCATGTTTTCCTGGACATCCCTCTTCCACACAAATAACTCTTTAACTAAAAATTTCGGGCCTTGTGCCTAGAGTAGAAAAGAATATTGGTTTCAAATTTTAGCACAAGGCCAACAAGTGTTCAACTGGTCCTTATTTTCTTGCCCCTGAACGGGATGAAGGGCAAATTTGACCGCAGCAGAATTCGAACTGAGAATGTTAAGACAGACAAGATGTCACTAAACATTTTGCCTGGCATGCTAACAAGTCTGAAATTTTAGTTTTAATATTAATGCTTTAAACTGCATTGATTTATTTATTCAGTAATAAAAATTTCAGCATTGATGTACTAGTTGTGACTGTGACATCATTGAAAGTAGTCAATCGAGTATGATAGCTACAAGTTAAACAGCAAGTGTA